>NC_044978.1:126168506-126251006 GCF_008728515.1 Papio anubis | reverse complement strand
GAAAATCCTTTGTAGATATTACTTAAGTGAATGTTAATTAGAGTTCCACCCTGAGTGGTAATCTAAGACTGTTCAATTACTTCAGACTGCTCAGAATAGTTCATTAGAAAAGTAACAAATGAGAAATGGTATAATACAGTTCTACATACAGTTCTATAGTAGTGAAGTGATGGAATACCTTTCTTGCTTTGTGGAGTTACATCTGATGCTAAGAATTTGACCTCCAACTAAGCAAACATTTTAATGAGCAAAAGTTAGTGTTAGTTAAGTAAACTTTTTTTTATGACAAGAGATCCAGATTGGAGACTTGTGTCCTGTTTTTATAAGATTGCAACCCAGCTATGCTTATTTGTTTATGTTTTGTATATGGCTGCTTTTGTGTTACAGTGGTGGAGTTAAGCAGTTAGGACGGAGACCTGCAAAGCAAAATAGTTTACAGTCTGGCCCTTTACAGAAAAGTTTGCTGACCCATGGTTAAAATCAGTGAAAATAATTTTTTGTGTTAGGGTTGTTAAGCTAGGATTCTTTTTGGTATCAAGCAGTATGCTTATTTTATGTAAATACGTCAACAAAAATTTTTTTTAAGGGTCAGGGTCCCCCTCTGTCCATGCTGGAGTACAGTAGCTCGCTGCAGCCTCCAACTTCTGGGTTCAAGTGCTCCTCATGCCTCAGTCTCCTGAGTGGTTGGGACTGCAGGCGCATACCACTGTGCCCAGCTAATTTTTTTGTTTGTAGAGACAGGGTCTTGCTGTGTTCCCCAGGCTGGTCTTGAACTCTTGGCCTCAAGCAGTCGTCCTTCAGCCTCCCAAAGTGCTGGGATTATAGGCATAAACCACCTCATCCAGCCTTCACATCAAAAACTTTCTAAGTGTGGGGAGGGGGTAAAAACAGATTGGATTAAAACCAGGTTTAGTGTGAAAAATATGCTACCAGATTAATTTTGCTTGTTTTGTTAAAATGTTCACTAGCTGCACTTTTGGCAGATAATTAGTACTAAATGAGAGACTAACACTACTTAGATATAATTTTAGGGATTAATTTTTGGAGATCAAACTCATTCTTGAAAAACAACTTATAACTCGATTTTTGTACTATTTTGTTTCTGTATGTCTGACTCATTTAAATTGCAAGTCTCAGAGCCATTTCTAGCAGTACCTCTTGGCCTAGATAATTTTCTGTCCAGCAGACACTGATTTTCAAACTAGAATTGAAAAAAAGATTTTTTATATACATTAATTTGGTAATTAGTTTCATATTTTTCTTGATGGTTTTCTATATTCTAATCTGAACTGTTTGCCCTTTTTGAATTGCTGAGTAACTGCTGAGTTGGGGCTTTGCCATTGTTCTGGGTTTCCCTTTGCCTCTCAATTTATGATCGGTTTCCTAGATCTATGGTTTTGTTGGTTTGGTGCAGGACATCTTCCAATAGCTTAGAGACCTTCCTGTCTGTAAAGTTGTATTTTGCACTGGATTACTAAGTTTAGCTACGTAGAGAATTCAGGTTTGGTGAAGAAATTTATTTTTGAGACGGTGTCTTGCTCTGTTGCCAGACTGGAGTGCAGTGGTGTGATCTCAGCTCACTGCAACCTCCGCCTCCTGGGTTCAAGCGATTCTGCCTCCAGTTCAAGCGATTCTCCTGCCTCAGCCTCCTGAGCAGCTGGGACTACAGGCCTGCGCCACCACGCCCGGCTAATTTTTTTTGTATTTTTAGTAGAGACGGGGTTTCAGCATGTTGACCAGGATGGTCTTGATCTCTTGACCTTGTGATTCGCCCACCTCGGCCTCCCAAAGTGCTGGGATTACAGGTGTGAGCCACCATACCTGGCCAGAAATTTATTTTTTAAATTATTTTTGAGACAGAGTTGCGTTCTTGCTGCCCAGGCTGGAGTGCAATGGCATGATCTCGGCTGATGGCAACTTCTGTCTCCTGGATTCAAGCGATTCTCCTGCCCCAGCCTCCTGAGTAGCTGGGATTACAGACATGTGCCACCAGGCTCATCTAATTTTAAAAAATTTATTTTATTTTATTTTTTTAGTAGAGATGGGGTTTCACCATGTTAGGCTGGTCCCAAACTCCTGACCTCAGGTGATCCACCCGACTTGGCCTCCCAAAGTGCTGGGATTACAGGTGTGCGTGTGCCACCGTTCTTTGCCCCAGAAATTTATTTTCAATCTTGATCTTATATATGGAATCTTTCTTAACTCTGAAATCACTTGGAATTTTACCGTTCTTACGTTTCACAACTGCATCTTGGGTTTATTTCATACATTGTATTGGACACTCACTGAACCTTGTCATTGTGTAAACTTGCTCTTCAGATACGGGAAATAACTACTGAACTGATTCTCCTTTCCCCATCTACCACCTCAATCTTGGTTCTCTGGAATTCTTATTTGGGTATAATCCCTGGACATGTGTTTCTGTTAATTTAATCTTTCAATTTTTGTAGAGACCAGGTCTTGCTATGTTTCCCAGGCTGGTCTTGAACTCGGCTTCCCAAAGTGCTAGTTACAGGCATGTGCCACTGCACCTTTTAAAAGCTTGTCAGCTTTTAAAAACATCCCAAAATTTCAATTGCGTCAGTTTTCTTTTTTGGGTGTAGGGGGGTGTATGGGGCGGAGTTCCTTGTCGTCCAGGCTGGAGTGCAGTGGCAAGATCTCCACTCACTGCAACCTCCGCCTTCCAGGTTCAAGCAATTCTTCTGCCTCAGCCTCCCAAGTAGTTGGGACTACAGGTACGCACTACCATGCCTGGCTAATTTTTGTATTTTTAGTAGAGATGGGGTTTCGCTATGTTGGCCAGGCTGGTTTCCCAACTCCTGATCTCAGGTGGTCCTCCCACCTCAGCCTCCCAAAGTGCTGGGATTACAGGTGGAAGCTACAGCGTCTGGCCAATTGTGTCAATTTCTAAGACCATCCCCCCATCTGTTATAAATAACATGTCAACATACCTTTTTCTCATCTCTAAGGTTATTAATGATAACCTGTTAAAAAGTTGGTTTCCAAGATGCTTTGTTTTCCTGTTGCTTTGGCTTCTGGTTTTCTTTTTTTTTTTTTTTTTTGAGACGGAGTCTTGCTCTGTCACCCAGGCTGGAGTGCAGTGGCCGGATCTCAGCTCACTGCAAGCTCCTCTCGGGTTCACGCCATTCTCCTGCCTCAGCCTCCCGAGTAGGTGGGACTACAGGCACCCACCACGTCGCCTGGCTAGTTTTTTGTATTTTTTAGTAGAGACGGGGTTTCACCGTGTTAGCCAGGATGGTCTCGATCTCCTGACCTCGTGATCCGCCCGTCTCGGCCTCCCAAAGTGCTGGGATTACAGGCTTGAGCCACCGCGCCCGGCCTGGCTTCTGGTTTTCATGTTAGAAAATTTCCTCAGATTCTGTTTGGTGATCCTTGGGTCATGTTTAGGAGTGGAATATTTTAAATGCTAATTGGTGGAACATTTTAAATGCTAATTGAATGTTATGTGTGTGGGGCTGGCAGGGGCGCTTTTCGATCACTGACTTCTCTGTTGGGTGATATGGCTGTCATTTTATTGAGAAATCACTTGATATAGTCCTTTTGTTTTGTCAAGCTGGTCAGGCTCACCAGAGAAGTCTTACACTCTCCTCCCTAAAGGATAAAAAATGGTGGTCAGTTTCTGATCCCAGTGGAAAAAGGTTGAGGGCTCTCAAAAAGTAAACTGTTTTCATCACTGTGCCTATTCAGTCCAACAGCTCTTTCTAACTTGCTTAAGACAGTACATCTCCAGTTTTCTGCCAGGGTTCGGGAGTCAATTGCCAGCAGTACAGAGGATCTGGAGGTTTGAACTAATTGTTAAGCAACTTGGAATCCATCTTTTGACCTGTTTTGTCTATGTTTCTACAGGTACTTGGGCTGCCAATTCCTAAATCTTTGCGGGGCATCAGGGTGTTCTGTGATGTAATCTGTGATATCCATACTGCTGACAGCTGGCAGAATAGTGTTATTTCTCTTTTCTGTTTCTTCTTTTTATTTTTTTCTTTTTCTTTTCTTTTTTTTTTTTTTTTTTTGGACAGAGCCTCACTCTTTTGCCCAGGCTAGAGAGCAGTGACACGATCTTGGCTCTCTGCAGCCTCCACCCCTTGGGTTCAAGTAATTCTGCCTCAGCTTCCCAAGTAGCTGGGACTATAGGCATGTGCCACCAAGCCTGGCTAATTTTTGTATTTTTAGTAGAGATGGGGTTTCACCATGTTGGCCAGGCTGGTCTCCAACTCCTGAAATATTGTCTTATCCCCCATTCCCCAGATTTTTTAGATTACTCGTTTTTAGTGTGACTTCAGAAGAGACTGGGCATGACACAGATTATTTTTTGCAGCCTTTTTGTGTAGGTGGGTGATTGGTGTAAGGTTTGGGGAACAAAAAAGGTAAATTTTAACAGGGGAGTTCAGTACCCCTGCTTCTAGAATTTGACCAACAAAGTGAAATGTACAAGTAGTTTGCTGGTTTATTCTCAAATCAACCTGTGTTTACTAATGGGTAGTGTTATGTAGTTTTGATCTCAATTCTCATAACAGTTTTGTAGACTGGTTAGAATCCCACTTTTTCTCAAGTAATGAGCTTTCTAGGTCTGTTGTTCTGAATCAGATTTTGATGCCTTTTGGTTTAGTAGGTGTCTGCTACCAGGTGAGTTAATTTCTCTTCCTTGGGTCCTGGGTTTCCTTTTTTTTTCTGTTTCTTTCCTAACCTTCAGTGTGTATAGGGTTGCAAGTCATGTAAGCATATTATTCTTTATATCCTGGGATGGTATTTGCTTCATTGCACTTGGTTGTGCACAGTTGAGAATACAGTGTGGGTGTGGAACACCAGTCCAGGTACCAGTTCATGCTGACAGTTTGGAAAAGTAGTCTCATTAGGATCCAATTACTAAGCTTGTCTGTCATATACTTGAGAAACTAGTCTCTGCTTTTACTATTTTAGTGCTTGGGAAAGTTTCTTTTTGTAGTTAAGACTAGTACTTTAAAGGTATGTTTAGGGCCTTTGACGTATTAGGAATTTTGGAAACTGGAAGGATACAATCTTTCTACCATGGTATTTGTGTTGATCCTGAAATGTCTGAGTTTATTATTTTGTTTGGAGTGAGTTTAACCTGAAATGTCAAAACCTAGATCCGTAATACAGCATCACATCTCAATAAATTTGTTTGGAAGCAGTTTCTTAATAGTGCAGTTTATCAATGAACTAACATTTAAGGATGACCCTAAACTATTCATAAAATATATATTTTTTAAAGTTACCTTTCCTTTTTTTTTTTTGTTTTTTGGAGAAAGGGTCTTGCTCTGTCACCCAAGCTGGAATGTAGTGATGTGATCACAGCTCATCTCAGCCTTGACCTGGGCTCAAGTGAGCCTTTCACCTCAGGCTCCTGAGTTGCTGGGACTGCAGGCAGGCACCACCACATCTAGCTTGTATATGTATATGTATATGTATATGTATATGTATATGTATATGTATATGTATCTCACGCTGTTGTCCAGGCTGGAGTGCAGTGGTGCGATCTTGGCTCACCACAATCTCCGCCTCCCGGGTTCAAGCGATTTTCCTGCCTCACCCTCCCGAATATCTGAGACTACAGGTGTGTACTACCACATCTGGCTGATTTTTGTATTTTTAGTAGAGATGGGGTTTCACTATGTTGGCCAGGCTGGTCTCAAACTCCTGACCTCGTGATCTGCCCGCCTCAGTCTCCCAAAGTTCTGGAATTACAGGCGTGAGCCATCACACCTGGCCCAGCTTATTTATTTTTATTTTTTGAGACAGAATCTCGCTGTCTCTCTCAGGCTGGAGTACAGTGGCGCAGTTTTGGCTCACTGCAATATTTGCCTCCCAGGTTCTAGCGATTCTCCTGCCGCAGCCTCCCGAGTAGCTGGGATTACACGTGCATGCCACCACGCCTGGCTAACTTTTGTATTTTTAGTAGAGATGGGGTTTCACCATATGGCTACACTGGTCTCAAAATCCTGAGCTCGGGTGATTCGTCCACCTCGGCCTCCCAAAGTGCTGGGATTACAGGTGTGAGCCATTGCACCCGGCCTAATTTTTAAATGTTTTTGTAGAGATGGGGTCTCACTATATTGCTCCGGCTGGTCTCCAACTCCTGGGCTCAAGTGATCTGCCTGCCTCGGCCTCCCGAAGTGCTGGGATTACAGGCATGAGCCACTGTGCCCAGCCTGAGATACCTACTTTTGACAGTGTTGAGAAGGGTATATATTTTCTTTAATACTGGCCATATTCAAACTTATTAAGCATAGTTTAGGAGTCGCCTGAACATTTCCATGGGTAAAATGATTCTAGCAAGATAAATATTCAGTTGTGCAAATGGAGTCCACTTGTTCTGTTAGTTGCTAACAGTTGCTTTTAATCTGGTAAATTGGGTTAAGGGTTGATTATAAGCTGGTTGGCATTTCAAAGAGGCTTGTAGGCATCTACATCAGAATCACTTAGAATTGTTTGGGAGTGTTACCTGGATTCTGTATTTCATATATCCCACATGATTTTTTTTTTTTTTTTTTTTTTTTTTTTTGAGACGGAGTCTCACTCTGTCCCCCAGACTGGAGTGCAGTGGCACAGTCTCAGCTCACTGCAATCTCTGCCTCCTGGGTTCAAGCGATTCTCCTGCCTTAGCCTCTTGAGTAGTTGGGATTACAGGTGCCCACCACCACGCCTGGCTAAGTTTTGTATTTTTAGTTGAGACAAAGAGTTTCACCATGTTGGCCAGGCTGGTCTTGAACTCCTGACCTCAGGTGATCCTCCCGCCTTGGTCTTCTTATGTGCTGGGATTATAGGCGTGAGTCACCACCCCTGGCCTCCAAGTGATCTTAGTTACACACTAATGTGTTAAGGACTTTAATGTGTTAACTCTTTAAGATAAGATAGAGTTAAACATGCTGTTTCCTAAGGGTTTGTTTTTACATCTTCTATAAAAACAAAGGCATATGTTTTACTAAACCACTCAGCATTTTAATTGTGGATCCTAAGTCTAGCTGGAAAAAAAAAAAAGATATGATTTTTAACATTCTGATGAGTACAAGATGACAGTGAGCAACAGTAATGTATCAAGTCAGGGAAAATAGGTGGTGGGGGTGGCTGCAGGCTGGGAACATGGTGAGTTGGTTGGTATTGTTTTAAAATTCTCTACAGCCAATACACTCCCCTTATTGTCTGTATCTTGCCTCTGCCCTGATCTTAGCCATCCATTGCATTATTATGAATTGGTAATCAAGAACTCTGATAGAAATTGACTTGCCATTTTCTCAAATTGGGCTGGTTATATATTGCCCTATTGTCCTTAGTGCTTTTTCGATTCTCAAGAAGGTTGCATAATTCCAGCAGCTTTCCATTATAAATGGCAATAGTATCCAGAGAACTGACTATATAATGTAGGAAGTTGAAGCAGTAGGGTAATTCCTAAATGTTAATAAATTTCCCCCAGTAAGCCCTGTAAAGGCAGGGAATTGTAGTCGGGGGTGGGGGTGGAGGGCAGGCAGGTGTTCTCCTAAGGGCAAGGAAAAAGGACCTTACAAAATTATTGTATTAAAATCTGAAATGCTTTATAGGATTTAGAGCCTAAGTAAGAGCATGGTGTTCTTGTAATGGCAATCCAAATCCATTATTTTAGTTAAGGGAGAAATTCTTTAAAAGTCTTCAAAGAAAGTAGAGATAGGCACTAAATTATTAAATAGTGATAGTAGAGGTTATTGGAATCTATTTTGGGAAACTTTTAAGTCATTTGGTATTGGGAGAGAGTACTTCAAGGTTAATTTGTATACATTTAATTTTGTTATAAGAGGCTATACTCTGTTTGCACTCTAGGAATAGGAAGGTTACTTTCCTGGCTTTTTTATTTCTCAGGAAAAAAAAGAATTGGAAGAAACTTAAGAGGTCTGTTAACGCCAGTACCTAAAAGTGGCATTTAACATGGCATGGAAGCTATGCTTTGAATAAACACTTGAGAAGAGGAATTACATAATTTCTTTTTTGTTGTATGGATGGCCTTGGATTATACAGAGCTTAACATTTATATAAAACACCAGTCTGAGACTGACGAAGTGAAACCGTTTTTATTATAAAAATTGGAAGAATGGCGTTTTATTACAGTATAGTTAAGAGATTGGCTAAGGCAGTAAATAAAACTTAGAAATGCTCAAATTTGTTGTAAATTGCTTTTACAATAATTGATATATAAAGCATGCTACTACTAATCAATTAGTTTTATGTATTAAGACCTATCAGCATGTCTTTTTTTAGTATCTGGTTGACTTTAACATGATGTTCTCTGTACCATTTAACATTTTCAAGACATACTCTCCCCAAGCAAATTCTGTTGGAACCAGGCGTTTCCAGTTCTAGAAGTTTACTTCTAGAGTCTTCATATGAAATTTACAGTGGGCTTTCATAGGGTTTTAATTTGCACTGAACCTTTTTTTCTGAAAGATTACTTATGTTTAAAGTATTAATGTAGCAGTGCTTTTGTCTTACAATTAAACTCTTACAGCACTCATGCATTTTTTGCACTGTCTTTTTTTTTTGACTTAAGTTTTTTTCTCTTGAATGAATACCTTTAACAGGACTTATTAGTTGAAAAGGTAAGGCAACTACTGGAATGTTAACACATCACGTAAAATTTTTAAATGATGGGATTGTTTGAAAAGTTAGCTTATGCACAAATAGTATTACAAGTGGATCACTGAATTTAATGGAAGAAAAGTGGCCATTTCCAGTTTTCTCCAGAATGTTTATGAGACAGGATATTGAGGGCAGGAAGATTTTGTGGGGATGTTCAATCTTAGTAACCTGCTGGGCTTGCTATCAAATGTGAGACCACTACAAGTGCTGGTAGGCATTTACCATTTTATGTTACAATGTTTTTGAAAAATGCTAAATTGAATTTGATGGCTAAGAGCAATAATGTTAGCAAAATTACTCATTATAAATGCACTATTGTTTAACTGTTCCATTTTTTACTTTTGTGTCTCGAGAACTTTTAAAGGAATGTGGGTCACTTAGTGCTGGTCTATGAAGAGAGAAGTCACCATTATGTTGGGTCATGGTGTGGTGCTAAGCAGGTCTGCTCCTCAACAAATGGCCTCTTTGTCTGTAACCAGCTTGTGATTTGCCTTTTTGTTCTAAAAAATCAGAGGCCGGCCGGGCGTGATGGCTCACGCCCATAATCCCAGCACTTTGGGAGGCTGAGGTGGGTGGATCACCTGAGGTCAGTAGTTCTAGACCAGCCTGGCCAATATGGTGAAACCCCATCTCAACTAAAAAAAAAGGTTAGCCGGGCGTGGTGGCAGGCGCCTGTAATTCCAGCTGCTCGGGCCGAGGCAGGAGAATCGCTTGAACCCGGGAGGCGGAGGTTGCAGTGAGCCGAGATCGTGCCATCGCACTCAGCCTGGGGGACAAGAGCGAGACTTCGTTTTAAAACAAAAACAAAAGCAGAAGCCAGAATTAAATAATGGTTTTTGTTATTTTAGTTTCTGCCATGATTCTATAATAAGATTCTCTGAGAGGCCTTGATCCTATAGTAGGATAATATAAACTTTCAAAACAATTTAAAATAATCCTTTTCAGACTTATTAAAGTGTGTGGGGCATTCTATTTAGCAGATTTTCCAAAGTTTCTAGTTTAATACATTCAGTGGA
Source organism: Papio anubis (assembly GCF_008728515.1). Classification (NCBI taxonomy): domain Eukaryota; kingdom Metazoa; phylum Chordata; class Mammalia; order Primates; family Cercopithecidae; genus Papio; species Papio anubis. The sequence continues at coordinate 126,241,347 of NC_044978.1, read as the reverse complement.
ATAGATTATTTGAAATGAATGCTTTTGTGGCCCAGCTCTGTCATTTGCCCAGTGATAGTGGGTAAATTAACCGTCTCTAAGCCTCAGTTTTTCCAAGTGTAAAGTTGTATTACCTTTCTCAGGTATGGACATTAAATGATAGTCATGTAAAAGTGCTTGCGGTTAGCGGTTCTCGGCCTTATTGTGGGGTTAAACACACACTTTGAGGGCCCATCTCAGGCTTATACAGAATCTTCAGGGGGTGGAGCCGAGGAACATGTATTATTAAGATCATTAGGTGACTCTTATGCTGAGGATTGAAAACCAAAGTTTCACATTTGTTGATATTACCATGTTTAAGAGCTGTGGAAATCATGCATATGAAAATACCAAATGTTAATACTTACACGTGCTGGGCAGACTGAATACAAAGAGGAATGTGATGTGGCCAGGCTTGTGGGGAGTAGAGACAGCCATCAGCCATGATAGGAGTGCCCTTTCTCGAAGTTTGCCTCGGCACCCTGAGGGGACTCCCTACTTTTGCTTCTGCAGCTCTTCTGGACTTCCCTGACTTCAGGAGATTTGACATAGAAGCCCTGTGATTTTGGTGACTAATTAGGAAAGAGAAGATGAGCAGAAGGGAGGAGTCAAGGTAGGCTAACATAGTTTGTAGATTACAGGGTAGCTGTGATCCCATTTATTGAGATTGGAAATCAAGTCAAATAAGCAGGTTTTGTGGGGGAATGGAAGAATGTACAGTTTGGTGATCTAAACTGAAGTGTTTGCATGGTATCCAAGTGGGTATATCTAGTAGAGAATTGGAAAATGATTTGGGAGTTAGATCTGGAGAGGGCAACGGCATGGGAGTGAATAAGAGCACGTTGGAGAGTGGGAAATGAAGAGAACCAAAGACAGCCCTGCTGCAGGCCACTTCAATGACTGAAATATTGCATAAATTGAATGCCACCAATGCATAGTCCACCTTGTGCACCCCCACAGCAAGCTGTTCCTCTTACTAGTGCAGTAGACTTGGGCATGTGACACTTGGGCTTCTGTTTTCTCATGTAAAATGGAGATAACAGTAGTGCCTACATCAGGGTTGTGAGGATTAAAGAATTTGTAAAGTACTTACAACAGTTACTGGAACACAAGTGCTCATAAGTTAATTGTTACTGTTAATTAACTGCACTGCCTTTACCTGTTGATATAAATTTGATTTATGACACTTCATGGTAGAAATAAATTAGATTTCTAATAAGATCCAATTCCCATCCCACTTATAACCAGTGGAATCTTCCTTAGTGATTTGAGCCTATGTTGATCACCATCTCTTAACTTATTCTCTGCCATGCAATGTACCACTTAAACATTGACTTGTTGCTTTAACGTGTTTATGATATTCGTTGGACTTCCTCCCTCAACTGGAACGTGAGCTTTCCTAAATGATTAGACATAGGCCTTACGCCTTTTTTTTTTTTTTTTTTTTTTTTGAGACGAACACTGTGTTGCTCTGGCTGGAGTGTAGTGGCGCAATCTTGGCTTACTGCAACCTCCGCCTCCCAGGTTCAAGTAATTCTCCCTGCCTCAGCCTCCCGAGTAGCTGGAATTACAGGTGCCTGCCACCATGCCCAGCTCATTTTTATTTTGTATTTTCAGTATAGACAGGGTTTTGCCATGTTGGCCCGGCTGATCTTTATCTCCTGACCTCAGGTGATCCGCCTGCCTTGGCCTCCCAAAGTACTGGGATTACAGGCGTGAGCCACTGAGCCCGGCCAGGTCTTACACGTCTGTATACAAACATCATTCTGTTTTTCAAACATCAGTTATTTCTATCTATGTAGTAGCTTAGGATAAACCATAATGTTTTAGAATTGTTTTGGTGCAGAGTAGGAGCTAAATAATATTTGAAAGCATAAATAGATGAAAAATCTAAGATCGCCTAATATTTGTTTCTGCCAAGCTATGTTCTGACAGTTCTAGCATAAATACCAGGGAAACAATCCTTACTAGACAGCTTTCAGCAGCTCATAAAAATATAAATTATCTTGAAAACTCTTTAAACTCCAAAGACTGCCTTAGAAAACAAGTCTTACGTAGGACTTCTTGCTTGGAACCAGGGTGATAGCCTGTGCTTTAAGCATGCAATCAGTGAAGTGGAAATTGCAAAGACACATAATTCACTTAGACTTTTGGTCTTGGTATCCTAATATGTAAAGTGCAGGGGTTAGTTTAGGTGATCTGTAAGTTCACAGTTCTGTAGCAATAATTATGCTACTACTCACTGGTGATCAGGATACAAATATTTTATACATAATTTTAAATTACAGAGATGTTAAGAGCCAAGTTTTATAGGGCTTCAAAAATAATGGCAGCAAAATACATGACTATTCCTCTTCCCACTACTCTAGTCTCTACCTTGCCAAAACAACCTACTAAAATGACAAGTGAAATAATACGATGTATCTTGTCTGACCCATAATTAAGGGATCTTAATTATTACTCTATGGGTTCCATGGCTATATGCCACAGTAGTGCTTATCTTAGCAGTCAGTAAAATCTTAGCTTTCTAGCTGTGTGACCTTGAACATGCCATTTAACTTTGCTATTTTCTCATCTGCAAAATAAAGCTGATAATATGAACTAACTTACATAGCACTTTTATGCCATCCACTGTTCTGTGTGCTTTACATGATACTAACTCGCTTAACAGTATTATTATAAAATTAAATGAGACACCCCTCTTCCAAGATACTTAGTACATTGTATCAGAGTAAGCATTCAACATATCGCCTATTTTTTCCTGAGTCTAAACTACAGAAACTCCAAAGTTTCTAACATTTAAGATGCTTTAAAAAATGTTTTGTGAATGGAAAGGTGGTATTGCATTGGAGGAATAATGAGCTTGGTGACTATTTAAAAGGCTGATATTTGATCATTACCAGAATTAAAATGAGTTATCCTGAAGTCAGGATTTCTATTCTCCAGGAATCACTAAGGGACTTATAAAACAGACTTCAGACCTCGAAACAGAACTCATGACGCCTTGTTACTAACTGCAAAGTAAAGTTGGATGCTTTAGTTATTTGAAATCTTAATAAGATGAGGTTACCAGAGTAAGCATATTTTTTTAAAGGCTGTTAGGATGGTAAGATAGGAGGAGAGGACCTATGATTTGTTAGAGAATATGATATGACTTACTAGTTTTTTAATCCTTACACAAGGAAATACATAGTATAAGACACAAGAGTTTGAATTTTCATTTCAAATGAAAAAACTGTAGAAGAGGTGAATGTGTACCTCTGAACTGTACTGATGTTAAAATTCTCATTTCTAAAATCTGATTTTAAGGTCAAGGTCATTTCACTTCTGGGTAAGCAGAAAGATTACAATAATTTAATCAATGCCACAAATGCAATTGTCTTTTCCTATTAACCCTTAACATGTAAATAACATTTAGTATGTGGGAGATATAACTCTATTCATTAAATATTACTATTTTAATATTTTACAGATTTTTTTACAGCCCCATTTTATAGATGAGGAAAAGGTGCACAGGTTAAGTAGCCTGTTGACATTACAGAAATGGGAGAGGTATAGTGACAAGAGTTAAGAGACAAGGAAATACTTCCAACCTCCTTTTCCTCCAATCTTATTACCACTACAGAATGATCTCATAACTGTTGGTTGTAGAAATCTGTAGTTACATATAGCCATTTATTGGTGCCTGTTGAGGATGGGGAGAAAAAGGGTCATGTTGGTATTACATTTGTACTTAAAAGAATGATAATAATTGAACATTGCAACGGCGATAATTATGATCTTTTTGAAGTATTTCCACCAAATCCTCCTAGGAATCTTTTTTGTTTTTTGGAATTCTTTGGCCTGAAATAAAAATAAATACAAATGTCATGTTTTACTTCCATTTCTGGATTAATGTGCACACTCTAATACTTCTCAGAGCTATCTGAAAGAACAGATGTAGCTTGATTTTGACCAATCCTAAAACCTCTTAATAGTATTCAACAGATTTTTATAAAATGATGCATCAAGGTTCCAGGCAGCTGCCTTGTTCAGCTGTAATTTTATTAGCTTTATTAGCTCTGTGACCTTGAACAAGTTATAATTCTTTTAGCCTCAATTTCCTCATCTTCCTGTATGATTTTACTTAAATGCTATCATCTCTTACAATCATTGCTACCTCCATTTCTATTCTGAAAACCCTATTCTCCTTCAATACTTAGTTTTTCTCCACAGTACTTATCTCTTATATAACATTATGTAAATTTTATTTATTGTTTGTCTAGAATATAAGCTCCATAGAGGCAAGGATTTTTGTGTTTCATTTACTGCTGTAGTCCCAGCATGGAACAGTGCCTGACAGACAGCAGATGTTCAATAAGTATTTCCTGAATGAATGAATACATAAATCTATAAAATTGGGATAATAGTGAAAGGTGAAGCCAGCTGGATTTCCTGGGTCGAGTGGGGATTTGGAGAACTTTTCTGTCTAGCTAAAGGATTGTAAATGCACCAATCAGCACTCTGTGTCTAGCTAAAGGATTGTAAATGCACCAATCAGTGCTTTGTGTCTAGTTAAAGGTTTGTAAATGCACCAAGCAGCAGTCTGTAAAATGGACCAATCAGCAGGACGTGGGCGGGGACAAATAAGGTAATAAAAGCTGGTCACTCCAGCCAGCAGCAGCAACCCGCTGGGGTACCCTCCCATGCTGTAGAAACTTTGTTCTTTCGCTCTTCACTGCTTCTTGCTGCTGCGCACTCTGTGGGTCGGCACTACCTTTATGAGCTGTAATACTCACCTCAAGGGTCTGCAGCTTCATTCCTGAAGTCAGCAAGACCAAGAACCCACTGGGAGGAACAAACAACTCTGGACACACCACCTTTAAGAGGCCACCTTTAGGAGCTGTAACACTCACTGTGAAGGTCTGCAGCTTCACTCCTGAAGTCAGCGAGACCATGAACCCACTGGAAGAAGAAACTGCAGACACATCTTAACATCTGAAGGAATAAACTCTGGACACACCATCTTTAAGAGCTGTAACACTCACTGCGAGGGTCTGCAGCTTCATTCTTGAAGTCAGCAAGACGAAGAACCCATTGGAAGGAAGGAATACTGGACACATTTTGGTGACCCAGATGGGACTATCACCAAGCGGTGAGTACCATTGGACCCCTTTTGCTTGCTATTCTGTCCTATTTTTCCTTAGAATTTAGAGGCTAAATACCAGGCAACTGTCAGTCAGTTAAAAGCGACTAGTGCAGCCGCCAGACTAAAGACATGGGTGTCAGGCTTTCTGGGAAAGGGCTCTTTAACAACCCTTGACTCTTCAGAGTTGGGAGTGTTGGTTTGCCTGGAACCAGCTTCCGCTTTTCCTTTACTTCTGGGCTGAGCTGAGGGTTGACAGAGAGGAAAGCCATTCAGCTCCAGGGTCCCAACAACAAGTTGGTTGACCCTGCGGCCATGAGCAGAACCCTCAAAGTCCTGTTGCCAAGCGAGACTTGCCCATCTATCCTATCTATCCTGCCCTTTGCCTCCTGGGTCCTAACGCCTGTCAGACAAACTTCCTCTTGCCTCTCTTCTCTGAGGCTAGTCCTGCTTCTAAAAACCACTCCCTGTCTCTGGTGCTTTTCTAGTTTCTCCTATAATGATGATTTCTAGCATAAACCTCAGGACTCTGTTCCCTTCTTTAGGAACCCGGGCTCACCATTCAGAAAGACATAATTTTTGCCCAGAGCCCCTTTTGGGGGGCAGGACTATCTGGAATTTTAGGATCCCTCCTCAGACTAGTAGGCCTAAAAACGTATCTTCCTGAGGCTACGATATGGGGAGCTTCAGAAATGATATCCTTCCTATTCAAGTGAGGACAAAAGGTGTCACTCTTCCAACCCTGGAGATCCCTTCCCTCCCTCAGGGTATGGCCCTCCAGTTCATTTTTGGGGCATAACATCTTTATAGGACAGGGGTAAAGTCCCAATACTAACAGGAGAATGCTTAGGACTCTAACAGGCTTTTGAGAATGCGTTGGTAAGGGCCACTAAATCCGATTTTTCTCGGTCCTCTTTGTGGTCTAGGAGGACAGGCAAGGGTGCAGGTTTTTGAGAATGTGTCAGTAAGGCCACTAAATCCAACTTTCCTTGGTCCTCCTTGTGGTCTTGGAGGAAAACTAGTGTTTCTGCTGCTGCATCGGTGAGCACAACTATTCCAATCAGCAGGGTCCAGGGACTGTTGCAGGTTCTTGGGTGGGGGTAGAAACAAACCAAAACCATGGGCAGTTTTGTCTTTCAGATGGGAAACACTCAGGCACCAACAGGCTAACCCTTGAAATGCATCCTAAGCCATTGGGACCAATTTGACCCACAAATCCTGAAAAAGAGGCGGCTCATTTTTTCTGCACTACGGCTTGACCCCAATATTTTCTCTCTCTGATGGGGAAAAATGGCTACTTGAGGGAAGTATAAATTACAATACTATCCTGCAGCTTGACCTTTTCTGTAAGAAGGAAGGCAAGTGGCGTAAAATACCTTATGTCCAAGCTTTCTTTTCATTGAAGGAGACTCCACAACTATGCAAAGCTTGCAATTTACATCCCACAGGAGGACCTCTCAGCTTACCCCCATATCCTAGCCTCCCTATAGCTCCCCTTTCTATTAATGATAAGCCTCCTTTAATCTCTCCCACCCAGAAGGAAACAAGCAAAGAAATCTCCAAAGGACCACAAAACCCCCCAGGCTATCGGTTATATCCCCTTCAAGCTGTAGGGGGAGGGGAATTTGGCCCAACCTGGGTACACGTCCCCTTCTCCCTCTCTCATTTAAAGCAGATCAAGGTAGACCTGGGGAAGCTTTCAGATGATCCTGATAAGTACATAGATGTCCTACAGGGCCTAGGGCAAACCTTTGACCTCACTCGGAGAGATGTCATACTATTAAATCAAACCCTGGCCTTTAATGAAAAAAATGTGGCTTTAGCTGCAACCCAAGAGTTTGGAGACACCTGGTATCTTAGTCAAGTAAATGATAGAATGACAGCTGAACAAAAGGACAAATTCCCTATCGGTCAGCAAGCCATCCCCAATATGGATCCCCACTGGGACTACAGCTGTCAAAAATTAGCTACCACACCTGGCTAAGTTTTGTATTTTTTCTGGAGATGGTTCACAATGTTGACCATGCTGGTCTCCAACTCCTAGGCTCAAGTGGTCCAGCTGCCTCAGCCTCCCAAAGTGCTGGGATTACAGGTGTGAGCCACTGTGCCCAGTCAATTGTGACAATTTTTTGATGAATAATGAAATACAGATCTTGTTAAGTATTTTGTGATAGAAAAAAGTGTCATATTTTAACCCAGTTAAACCTAAATAAGCTTACTTTCATTAACATGCAAAACATTATTAAAAGAATTCAAGGAGTGCTGAGCACAGTGGCTCACACCTGTAATCCCAACACTTTGGGAGGCCGAGGTGGGTGGATCACTTAAGGTCAGGAGTTTGAGACCAGCCTAGCCAACATGGCAAAACCCCGTCTCTACTAAAAATACAAAAACTAGCTGGACGTGATGGTGCGTGCCTGTAATCCCAGCTACTCAAGAGGTTGAGGCATGAGAATCACTGGAACCCAGGAGGCAGAGGTTGCAGTGAGTTGAGACTGTGCCACTGTACTCCAGCCTGGGTGACAGAGTGAGACACTGTCTCAAAAACAAACAAACAAAAAGGCAGCCAAGCATGGTGGCTCACGCCTGTAATTCCAGCACTTTGGGAGGCTGAGGTGGGCGGATCACTTGGGATAAGGAGTTCGAGACCAGCCTGACCAACATGGTGAAACCCAGTCTCTACTAAAAATACACAAATTAGCTGGGCATGGTGGTGCATGCCTGTAATCCCAGCTACTTGGGAGGCTGAGGCAGGAGAACCACTTGAACCCAGGAGGTGGAGGTTGCAGTGAGTTGAGATTGAGCCATTGCACTCCAGCCTGGGCAACAGAGTGAGACTCCATCTCAAAATAAATAAATAAATAAATAAATAAATAAATAAATAAATAATATATATATATGGCTGTTTCTGCTTATATAACTATTATACAACCACATTGCTTACTGTTTACATGGACTTCTGCTATCTGCACCTGGATAAGGAGTAAAATTGTAACGTATTTCAATTAACGTTCTTTACGTATCAGATAAGTTTCTTTACTCAATATGTATGGTGACTTTCCACAAGCAAAGTCAAATGTACACAGTTACAGTGTATGCTATACGTGGCCTTGGTCCTGGTATGCCACATGGCCTCACAATACTAATGTATAAGTTATGGGATCCCCAGGTTTCTATATCCAAGATATTGTTGGTTGTTTGCAAGGATCTAGCATATGGAAGCAAGGCGAATTGGTGTACTTTTCGGGACGTTTTAATTTACTGAGTGCTTTAGATGCAAGTACTATATGACACACATACGTATTTTTGCATCATAATATTCAATACTCATAATAATCTTGTGAATATTCCTATTTTACAGTGTTGAGGAAAATGAGGCTTAAAAAGGTTTAAGTTAATTATCTAAGGTTATATAGCTAGTAAGTGGTGGAGTTGGAATTCAAATCCAGAATTGCATGACTCTACACTGCCTTGGGTAGAAATTTTTAACTAAGGTATAAACGGAGTTTATATTCTCTTAGATGATTTGCTTTCTTTTTTATTAATGAAATAAGCATATATAGTTTGAAAAGGCAGAATTCTGTAAAGTTTATGAGTAAACACAGAAGTCTCTTGTCCTACTCCTTACAACCCCCGAATCTATTTCTCAGACGTAACTACTTTTAGTTCTTTGTGTCTGTTTTGTTTGTTGCTGTATCCCTATTATTTAGATCAACGGCCCTCAATTGGGGGTGATTTTGCCCTCCAGGAGACATTTGGCAATGCCTGTAGGTACTTTTGATTCTCAGAACTAGAGAGAGTGCTACTAGCATCTAGTGGATAGAAGTCAAGGATGTGCTAAATATCCTACAATGCACAGGACAGGCCCCCCACAACAGCGAGTCCAAAATGTGCTAAAGTCAAGAAATCTTGACCTAGAACAGTGTTTGATATATAGTGGGCACTCAATAAATATTTGTTAAATGTACCTCATTTAGATATTTATTTTTTTCCCCTGGAGTTTGTTTTCCTCTGCATTTCTAGAAAGTATATATATTTCTTGATTTTTCTGTTTTCATCTATGGAAAAGAGGATTTAACTCTTATCATACTCCCATATTCCCCTTCCTCAACCATCATACTCCCATATTCCCCTTCCTCAAACACACATCTTTTCCTTCTTTTCTGTCCTTTCTTTTTGTTTAATCAAAACTTTGTAAATATTAACTGAGTCATGGATTAAATTGACTTTAATGTATAACTCTTTGGTTTTTCTAGAGTTAATTATATTTTATATATATTATATAATTAGCTCTAGAAAATTATATATATACATATGTGTGTGTGTGTGTTGTGTATATATATATTTTTTATTTTTATTTTTTTTACCTTCTCCTTGCAGAGCAGGGCTACCCCATAGGCAGTGTGCCCAAAATAGCCATATATCTATTATTAATTTGGTCATTATGTTGCTTCTCTAGAGCTAATAATAGGTAATAATATACCTATAATTAAACAACATGTTTTCATTTGTTTTTAATCCATCAACCATTATTTAATTCTCAAACTCTCCAAAGGAGCTGAAAAAATATCCTCCTATTGTTCATTCCTGCGCCGGATCTTTCTGCTTTATCTTGAAGAAGTCTCTAACAGAGCCTTTTGACCTGCTGCAGTCTGGTTTGGTTGGGCTCCGTACAGGTTTGTGATAGAGTTTTAATCTTGGGATCATTACTAATATCCTGGTAGTGTCCTCCTCTCGTGTTGAGTTTTCTATTTTTTTCTCATGTCTTTCTTGATTTATTCAGTCTTATTGGTGGAAAATACCTGCTAAAAACTTTCTTAGGATAAATGGGAGGTATATTTCTGAGAACATAAATGCCTAGAATTGTCTTTATTCTACCCTTACATTGAGTTGGTAATTTGGTTGGGTATATAAATCTAGTTTGGAAATCATTTTCCCTCAGAATTTTGAAAGCATTCCTCCATTTTTCTTTAGCTTCCAGTATTATTATTAAGAAATTCGATAGCATTCTAACTGCCAGTTTTCTTTTGTCTCTCTCTGAAAGACTTCACAATCCTCTCTTCTTGTTTCATGTTCTATAATTTCAAGATTACAGGCTTTCCTGTGGCCCTGATTTCTGTTCACTGATTCTAGAAACTCATGTTATTTAGTTCTAGGAATTTTTCTTGTATTGCTCTGATTTCTTCATTTTCTTTTTCTGGAACTCCTGTTATTTATATGTTGGATCTCTTAGATTGATTTATTGTCTTTCTCTCTGAGTGTATATCTCAACTTTATATTACAATAATTCTATACTGAACTTTGATTTTTTTTTACTCTTGTTTTAGTTTCCAAAAGCTCTTTTTTCTGTGAATAAGTTTTCATAGAGCTTTCTGTTCTTATTTTAGGAATATATTTTCTTCTATTACTTCTCTCAAGATATTAAAGACTTTTTTTTGAAAAATGAAGCTTTCTTTTTTTCCTGCTTTATATGTCTTGTCTGAGCTCCTTTCCCCCATTTAGTTTTTTATTATAAAGAATTTTCTCAAATATCTCATGATCTTTATTGTTGATTTACTAAAATTATGACTGGAAACACTATGAGTGAGTGAGGCTTGTGATTTGGTGGGTTTCATTGTAGAACAATTTGGTGTGGATCTGGCCATTTCATTGAGAGTATCTGTAAGTTTTTTTCCTTGGACTAGTTGACTTTGCTAGAGAGGAATTTTCTAATCTCTTGCTGGGGTGAAGCTGGGTAGGAGAGAGGTTGGGGAGTGATGACCATATTCAGGAAGCAGACTTCCACTTCGGCCATCTGATGTTAATATGCTCATCACTCTGGCCTCAACTGGACCTAGTATCTGAGTTTAGAGTCTCTCTGCTCTGTTGTCTTTAGATAATAAAATTTATTTTCTTTTCTTTTTTTCTATTTCTTTTTCTTTTTTTTTTTTGAGACGGAGTCTTACTCTGTCGCCAAGCCAAGGCTGGAGTGCAGTGGCGTGATCTCAGCTCACTGCAACCTCTGCCTCCCAGGTTCAAGTGATTGTCCTGTCTCAGCCTCTTGAGTAGCTGAGATTACAGGCATGCACCACCATACCCGGCTAATTTTTGTGTTTTTAGTAGAGATGGGGTTTCACCATGTTGGTCAGGTTGGTATTGAACTCCTCACCTCGTGATCCGCCCGCCTTGGCCTCCCAAAGTGCTGGGATTACAGATGTGAGCCACTGCCCCTGGCCAATAGAATAAAATTTCTTCTCCCTTGTCAGGGATAAGGTGAGGAGGCAGCATGGCTGTACACAATAGGGAAGGGGATCTATGGGTAACATGTTGCTTTTAAAGACTTTACACGTAGTTTTTTATTTCTGGACTCATACTGCATGTCTACTTTTAGAATTACCATTGCATCTCCAATTTCTTATCCAATTTCTTTCCAAGGTTCTATGGCTTGGATCAGTTTGCATTTTAATGCCTTTTCCTGAAATAAACTTATGCTTTGCTCTACTGAGGCTAATAACACACATCCAGTTTCAGGGTGAAATAAAATATCTTAATTTTTTTTTTTTGCCATAGTTTTCTCAAATTTTGATGTTGCCTCTTTTCCTGTAAGAGACACTTCATACAGTCATGTGCTACATAATGACGTTTTGGTCAATGATGGACATATACAATGGTGGTTCCATAAAATTATAATACTACATTTCTCCTGTACCTTTTCTATGTTTACATATGTTTAGATACACAAATATCATCTTGTTTCAATTGCCTAGAGTATTCAGTACAGTAACATGCTGTACAGGTTTGCAGCCTAGGAGTAACAGGCTATACTATATAGCCCAGGTGTGTAGTAGGCTATACCATCTAGGTTTGTGCAAGTACACTCTATGATGTCCACCCAATGATGAAATCACCTACTGATGTGTGTCTCAGAATGCATCCCAGTTGTTAAGTGATGCATGACTGTACATATAATGAAAAAAAGTAATAGATCCATTGATATTGTGGATTATGTATCTGTATAATCCTGCCACTATTACTACCCAGAAATACTAGATAAATGACAAGAAGCAAACTTTTAAATGCAAAACTGAACTTGAAAGAAAGTAAGGGTAAGGTCAGGCACAGGAAACTAGGAAAGCCGTGAAAAATCACACTGATGCTGCTGCTTCTCTGAATTTGAGAGACTGATGAAGATGTTAGCCTCTGTCATCCATGGCTTAGGATTTTGGGGCTCACAGGGACAAGAGGCTAAACGTGGGCTCACATGAGGAGTACAATGGAACCACACTGAGGTTCCATCCTTCCTGGCTAAATAGAAAAACAAACAAAACACCAAGAAAATAGCAAGTGTTGGAGATAATGTGGAGAAACTGGAACCCTCTTACATTGCTAGTGGGAAGTAAAATGGTTCAGTCACTATGGAAAACAGTTTGGCAGTTCCTCAAAAAGTTAAACAGAGAATTACCATATGATCTAGCAATTCCACTCTGTTGTATATACAAAAGAGAATTTAAAACTGGTGTTTCCAATTATGAACAAAGTTCTATTCAAAAACAAAAATGTGTACACAAGCATTCATAACAGCATCATTCACAATAGCCAAAAGGTAGAAACAACCCAAATGTCTATTAACTGATGAAGAGATAAGCAAATTGTGGTATATGGAATATTGGGATAATGAATTTTTTTTAGTCTTAAGAAGGAATGAAGTATTGATATGTGCTACAACATGGATGAAGTTCGAAAACATCATACTAAGTGAAAGAAGTCCAATACAAAAGATCACATATAAGTCAATTTATATGAAATATCCACAGTTGGTAAATCCATAGAAAGAGAAAGCAGATTAGTGGTTGTCAGGGGCTGCTTAATGAGTATGGGGTTTCCTTTTGGGGGTGATAAAAATGTAACTAGAAAGAGGAGATGGGTGTACAACATTGTAAATACACTAATTACCACTGAATTGTATATTACAAAGTGTTAATTTGATGTTATGTGAATTTTACCTCGGTTAAAAAAAAATTCTGCCCTGCAGTAGAGAACAGACTGTGTATGTAGGCTTCCTACTCAAACCTAATGGCCTCAAGATAATTGCAAATAAAGAAAGGTTAGGAAGGAGAAAATAGAACTGACCATCCGCACAGGATGCACTAAATGAATTACAGTCATCTTTCAGTATCCATGGAAGGAGGAGGGCTTGGTTCCAGAACCCCTGAGAATATCAAAATCCAAGGATGCTCCAGTCTTTTCTATAAAATGGCATAGTATTTGCAAAACCTATGTACATCCTCCTGCATACATTCAATCATTTCTAGATTACTTAGAATACCTAATACAATGTAAATCTTATGTAAATAGTTATGTTGTATTATTTGTATTTAGTTATTTATTTTTAAAATTATACTTTAAGTTCTAGGGTACATGTTCACAACGTGCAGGTTTGTTACATATGTATACATGTGCCATATTGGTGTTCTCCACCCATTAACTCGTCATTTACATTAGGTATATCTCCTAATGCTATCCCTTCCCCTCCCCCCACCCCATGACAGGCCCCGGTGTGTGATATTCCCCTTCCTGTGTCCAAGTATTCTCATTGTTCAATTCCCACCTATGAGTGAGAACATGTGGTGTTTGGTTTTCTGTCCTTGCAATAGTTTGCTCAGAATGATGGTTTCCAGCTTCATCCATGTCCCTACAAAGGACATGAACTCATCCTTTTTTATGGCTGCATCGTATCCCATGGTGTATATGTGCCAGATATTCTTAATCCAGTCTATTATTGATGGACATTTGGGTTGGTTCCAAGTCTTTGCTATAATGCTATAATGCCACAATAAGCATACGTGTGCACGTGTCTTTTTAGCAGCATGATTTATAATCCTTTGGGTATATACCCAGTAAGGGGATGGCTGGGTGAAATGGTATTTCTAGTTCTAGATCCTTGAGGAATTGCCACACTGTCTTCCACAATGGTTGAACTAGTTTACAGTCCCACCAGCAGTGTAAAAGTGTTCCTATTTCTCCACATCTTGTTTGTATCTTTTAATGTTGTATTTTGTTTGTTTGTTTGTTTTTGAGACAGAGTCTCACTCTGTCGCCTAGGCTGGAGTGCAATGGTGCGATCTCGGCTCACTGCAACCTCTGCCTCCTGGGTTCAAGCGATTCTCCTGCCTCAGCCTCCTGAGTAGCTGGGACTACAGGCACCCGCCACCATGCACGGCTAATTTTTTTGTATGTTTAGTAGAGACGAGGTTTCACCGTGTTAGCCAGGATGGTCTCGATCTCCTGACCTCGTGATCGGCCCTCCTCAGCCTCCCCAAGTGCTGGGATTACAGGCGTGAGCCACCGCATCCGGCCTGTTATTTTAAATTTTTATTTATTTTTAATTTTAATTAATTAATTAATTATTATTATTATTGTTTGAGACAGAGTCTCATTCTGTCGCCCAGACTGGAGTGCAGTGGCGCAATCTCAGCTCACTGCAAGCTCTGCCTGCTGGGTTCAAGTGATTCTCCTGCCTCAGCCTCCCAAGTAGCTGGGGCTACAGGCGCCTGCCACCATGCCCGGCTAATTTTTTGTATTTTTAGTAGAGATGGGGTTTCACCACGTTAACCAGGATGGTCTCGATCTGCTGACCTCATGATCCGCCTGCCTCGGCCTCCCAAAGTGCTGGGATTACAGGCATGAGCCACCGCGCCCAGCCTAATTTTAATTAAATTAATTAATTAATTAATTAATATTATACTTTAAGTTCTAGGGTATATGTATACAACGTGCAGGTTTGTTACATATGTATACACGTGCCATGTTGGTGTGCTGCACCCATTAACTCATCATTTACATTAGGTATATCTCCTAATGCTATCTCTCCCCCGCCCCCACAATAGGACCCGGTGTGTGATGTTCTCCTTCCTGTGTCCAAGTGATCTCATTGTTCAGTTCCCACCTGTGAGTGAGAACATGAGGTATTTGGTTTTCTGTTCTTGCAATAGTTTGCTGAGAATGATGGTTTCCAGCTGCATCCATGTCCCTACAAAGGACACGAACTCATCCTTTTTTATGGCTACATAGTATTTCATGGTGTATATGTGCCACATTTTCTTAATCCAGTATGTCACTGATGGACATTGGGTTGATTCCAAGTCTTTGCTATTGTGAATAGTGCCTCAATAAACATACGTGTGCATGTGTCTTTATAGCAGCATGACTTATAATCCTTTGGGTATATCCCCAGTAATGGGATGGCTGGGTCAAATGGTATTTCTAGTTCTAGATCCTTGAGGAATCGCCACACTGTTTTCCACAATGGTTGAACTAGTTTACAGTCCCACCAACAGTGTAAAAGTGTTCGTATTTCTCCACATCCTCTCCAGCACCTGTTGTTTCCTGATTTTTTAATGATCGCCATTCTAACTGGTGTGAGGTGGTATCTCATTGTGGTTTTGATTTGCATTTCTCTGATGGCCAGTGATGATAAGCATTTTTTCATGTGTCTGTTGACTGTATGAATGTCTTCTTTTGAGAAGTGTCTGTTCATATACTTTGCCCACTTTTTGATGGGGTTGTTTGTTTTTTTCTTGTAAATTTGATTGAGTTCTTTATAGGTTCTGGATATTAGCCCTTTGTCAGATGAGTAGATTGCAAAAATTTTCTCCCATTCTGTAGGTTGCCTGTTCACTCTGGTGGTAGTTTCTTTTGCTGTGCAGAAGCTCTTTAGTTTAATTAGATCCCATTTGTCAATTTTGGCTTTTGTTGCCATTGCTTTTGGTGTTTTAGACATGAAGTCCTTGCCCATGCCTATGTCTTGAATGGTATTACCTAGGTTTTCTTCTAGGGTTTTTATGGTTTTAGGTCTAACATTTAAGTCTCTAATCCATCTTGAATTAATTTTTGTATAAGGAGTAAGGAAAGCATTCAGTTTCAGCTTTCTACTTATGGCTAGCCAATTTTCCCAGCACCATTTATTAAATAGGGAATCCTTTCCCCCTTTCTTGTTTTTGTCAGATTTGTCAAAGATCAGATGGCTGTAGATGTGTGGTATTATTTCTGAGGGCTCTGTTCTGTTCCATTGGTCTGTATCTCTGTTTTGGTACCAGTGCCATGCTGTTTTGGCTACTGTAGCCTTGTCATGTAGTTTAAAGTCAGGTAGCATGATGCCTCCAGCTTTGTTCTTTTGGCTTAGGATTGTCTTGGCAATGTGGGGTCTTTTTTAGTTCCCTATGAACTTTAAAGCCGTTTTTTTCCAATTCTGTGAAGAAAGTAACTGGTAGCTTAATGGGGATGGCATTGAATCTATAAATTACCTTGGGCAGTATGGCCATTTTCACGATATTGATTCTTCCTATCCATAAGCATGGTATGTTCTTCCATTTGTTTGTGTCCTCTTTTATTTCACTGAGCAGTGGTTTGTAGTTCTCCTTGAAGAGGTCCTTTACATCCCTTGTAAGTTGGATTCCTAGGTATTTTATTCTCTTTGAAGCTGTTGTGAATGGGAGTTCATTCATGATTTGGCTCTCTGTCTGTTACTGGTGTATAAGAATGCTTGTGATTTTTGCACATTGATTTTGTATCCTGAGACTTTGCTGAAGTTGCTTATCAGCTTAAGGAGATTTTGGGCTGAGACAATGGGGTTTTCTAAATATACAATCATGTCATCTGCAAACAGGGACAGGTTCTTGGTCTGTTGCCCAGGTTGGGGTGCAGTGGTGCGATCATGGTTCACTGTAGCCTTGACCTCCCAGGCTCAAGTGATTCTCCAGCCTCAGCTTGTTGAGTAACTTGGACCACAGATACACGCCACCACACCTGGCTAATTTTTTTTTTTTTTTTTTTTTTAGTAGAGAAAGGGTCACGCTGTGTTTTTCAGTCTGGTCTCAAACTCCTGAGCTCAAGCAATCCTTCTACGTTGGCCTCCCAAAGTGCTGGGATTACAGGCATAAGCCACTGTGCCTGGCCTCTGTCATTATTTATGTATGCTCTGACTTCTATGTAAAAAATGCAAAGACACTTACAGACAACAATATTACAATAATAGAGTTTAGCAAGATTTGGGTTATAAAAAACGTGTGTAAAAACTGATGTGTTCAGCTGAATGCAGTGACTCATGCCCGTAGTCCCAACATTTTGGGAGGCTGAGGCGGGTGGATCACTTGAGGTCAGGAGTTCGAGACCAGCCTGGCCAACATGGTGAAACCCCATCTCTACTAAAAATACAAAAAAAGAAAAAAAATTAGCTGGGCGTGGCGGCAGGTTCTTGTAATCCCAGCTACTTGAGAGGCTGAGGCAAGAGAATCACCTGAACCCGGGAGGCAGAGGTTGCAGTGAGCCAAGATTGCGCCATTGCACTCCAGCCTAGGTGACAGAGTGAAGACTCCCTCTGAAAAAGAAAACAAACCAAAAACTGATGTGTTCCTGTTAAAGAAAATTAAGATGCATTTAAAAAAATATTTACTATCAAGCAAAGTCCTATGGATAAAAAATATTAATTTACAATAGCAACAGAAACTGTAAAATATAAAGAAATAAACCTCACCAAAGGCGTACAAGACCTTTATGGGAAAAATGATAAAAATCTATTGAAAGATTTTGAAGAGGCCTAGAAAAAGAGGAGTAGCATGTTCAGAGATGGGAAACAATATTTAAAGATGTCCCTATATTAACATAATTCCAATTAACACAGCATATTTGTGTGTGTGTGACTTGAGATGTAGATTCTAAAATTCATTGAAAGAGAAGCCTTAGCAATGCAAATTTCAATAAGTATAAAGTAGGCAAGCTTGTCCTACAAGATATTGAGACTCCTTCTAAAGCCACAGTAACTAAAATGATATCGTACTGGCTCAAGGATACATACATAGACCAGTAGAATAGGCTACATAAATCAAAAGGATAAAAACTTTGTAATCCCAGCACTTTGGAAGGCCAAGGTGGGTGAATCACCTGAGCTCAGGAGTTTGAGACCAGCCTGGCCAACATGGTGAATCTCTGTCTCTACTAAAAATACAAAATTAGCCAGGCGTGTTGGTGTGTGCCTGTAATCCCAGCTACTCAGGAGGCTGAGGCACCAGAATTGCTTGAACCCAGGAGGAGGAGGTTGTAGTGAGCCAAGATCACACCATTGAACTCTAACCTGGGTGACAAGAGTGAAACTCTATTCCCAACCCCCGAAAAAAACCAACTTTGTCTATGAAAACTTTATATATGACAGAGTTGGCAGTATAAATCAAGTAGGAAAGGATAATATAGCCAAAAAATGATGTTTGGTCAACTGGTTATACAGAAAATAATAAATGATTCCTATCTCATACTATATGCAGAAACAAATTCCAAGTGTTTCAAAGATCTGTTTGAGAAACAAAATTCAGAGCTTTCAGGGACAATATAAGAGTATTTTTATAACCTGGGGTTAGGGAAAGAGTCCTTAAAAAAGACACAGAAAGCATAAACTCTCAAGGACAAGACTGACAAATTTGACTACGTGAAAGTTAGACGGTTTTGTCATACAACATTACTATGCACAAAGTTGAAATCATTTATTAAAAATTATTTTTTCCTACCACACTGTTAAAAATTATAATCTCCTAATCCCAAGTATTAGAAAGAATAGGCTAGGTGTGGTGGCTCACACCTGTAATTCTAGCACTTTGGGAGGCCGAGGCGGGTGGATTGCCTGAGCTCAGGAGTTTGAGACCAGCCTGGGCAACATGGCTAAACCTTGTCTCTAATAAAAATACAAACAATTAGCCAGGCATGGTGGCATGTACCTGTAGTCCCAGTTACTCGGGAAGCTGAGACACGAGAATCTCTTGAACCTGGGAGGCGGAGGTTTCAGTGAGTGGAAATTGCATTACTGTACTCCAGCCTGGGTGACAGAGTAAGATGCTGTCTTAAAAAAAAAAAAAAAAAAAAAAAAAAAGAATGCAGAGCAACAGGAACTAGGAACTCTCAAGTATAAATTGGCATAACACTTTAGAGAGTAATTTTGAAATATCTGGTAAAATTAAAGATGCACATATTTTAAGATTCAGCAATTCTATATCTATGTTTATATCACAAAGGTCTCCAGAGTGTGGTGCAAGCAACCCAGGAGATTGCATAAGATGAACTACATTTGAGAGTAGGAAAACAAGGTTGGACTCTCTACCCTATGTGGGTATAGGGGCACCACTGAAGGGTTTGAAGAAGTCCACGGATAATGATCATACTTGCATTTTAAAAGATCACTCTGGTACCAGTGTGGAGGATGACTGGAATGGAATAGAACAAATGGCAGGAAGAACATTTAAATCTGGGGATTACCACGGTTAGACACGAGATACAGAGCTTGGAGTGACACCATGAGTGGTCTGGGGATGAGCAGGAGAGGAATTTTAAACATGATTCAGCTGTACTGTATGATTCTATTTATATAAAATTCTAGAAAAGGCAAAACTATAGTGAAAGAAAGCAGATCAGTGGTTGGTGAGACTCACTGTCAAAGGGCATGAAGATTTTAGGATGAAGGAACTCTTTTATATTTTGATTGTGGTTACAGACAGTATACAATTACCAAATTCATCAAATGCTACCCTTAAAATGAATGAATATTATTATATATAAATAATACCTTAATTTTTTTTAAGCGAAAAAATAGGACTAAGAAAAAAGATTTAGGAGGTAGAATCAATAGAACTCGGTATGTGCATATTTTGCTTTACATAGTGGCTGTTTTTCTAGAGGAGATGTATAAAAATAAAATTGAAAGTGCTCTAAGGGAACTATCCAAACTAGTATTCAGACTGATTTCTAATAGAGAATTTCAAAAATAAAAAAGAACACACAAATATAAAAAATAACATAAAAAATAACAAAAAAGAACACACAAAAGTTGACAGAATGACATAATGAAACCCAATATACTCAATATACAGCTTTAACAATTGTCAATTTATGGCCAATTTTGTTTCATTTATATCCCATTCTACTTTTACCCTGCTACTCAGTTATTCTGAAGCAAATGCTAGACATTATATAATTTTAACCATAAAAATTTTAGTATAAATCTGTAATAAGTAGAGTTTAAAAAAAATAACCACAATACCATTATTACACCTAAAAAATTAATAGTAATTCTTGAATGTCACCTAATATCCAGCCATAGTTCAAATATCTAACTTTCTCACAAAGTTATACATTTTCATTTTTACAGTTTGTTTGAATTAAAATCCAAATAAGGACCATTTGATATACCTTTTAATTCCATTTAAAAAATTATTATTATGGCCAGGCATAGTGACTCATGCCTGTAATCCCAGCACTTTGGGTGGATTTCTTGAGCCAATATAGTAAAACCCCACCTCTACAAAAAACAGATAAATTAGCTGGGTGTGGTGGCAAGCTCCTGTGGTCCCAGCTACTCAGGACTCTAAAGTGGGAGGATCGCTTGAACACGGAAGATAAAGGCTGCAGTGAGTTATGACTGCACCACTGCATTCCAGGTTGAGTGACTGAGGGAGACTCTCTCTCTCTCTCTCTCTCAAAAACAAACAAACAAACAAACAGAAACTATCATTTTACAGAGACGGAGGTCTCACTATGTTGCTCACGTGGAGTGCAGTGAATATTCACAGGCACGATCACAGGTCATTGCAACCTCGAATTCCAGAGCGCAAAAACCCCTCCTGCCTCAGCCTCTTGAGTAGCTGGGACTACAGGCTCATGCCACTGCTTCTGGCTTTAACTTCATTTTTAAGATAATTTCTCTTTCTCTTCTTTTTACCTTTGCAATTTATTTGTTGACTAATCTGTATTTTCTTAATGTAAGGACTCCTTCTATTAATGCAAATAAGCACCGTTTAATTAAGTGAGTTTCTTTTCGATTTTTTTTGGTTTTTTTTCGGAGACAGTCTTGCTCTGTTGCTTAGGCTGGAGCACATTGGCACAATCTCAGCTCACCGCAACCTCTGCCTCCCATGTTCAAGAGATTCTCCTGCTTCAGCCTCCTGAGTAGCTGGCACTATAGCCGCGTGCCACCATGCCCGACTAATTTTTTGTATTTTTAGTAGAGACGGGGTTTCACCGTGTTAGCCAGGATGGTCTCGATCTCCTGACCTCGTGATCCGCCCGCCTGGGCCAAAGTGCTAGGATTACAGGCCTGAGCCACCGCGCCCGGCCGAGATTGTCTTGTTCTGTCACCCAGGCTGGAGTGCAATGGCATGATCATGGCTCACTGTAGCCTCAACCTCCCAAGTTTAGGCGATCCTCCTGTCTCAACATTCCAAGTAGCTGGGTAGCTGGGACTTCAGATGGCTCACCACTGCAACTGGCTAAGTTTTAATTTTTTGTAGAGACAAGGTCTCACTATGTTAGCCAGGCTAGTCTGAAACTCCTGAACTCAAGCTATTCTCTGGCTTTGGCCTCCCAAAGTAGTGAGATTACAGGCATGAGCCACTGTGTCTTGCCATGAGTTTCTTTATTTGGATTGTTTTATAATTATTCTTTTAATATTTTAGTTGCAGTCCAAGAATTTTTTGATGAAGTCATAGATTGGTGACATAGGATTATCTCACAGTATGCCTAGTATGTTTTTGCTTTTGGCAACTTGTCTCAAGGGAAGCAATCGTATGACTTACAGCACTGTTTGGGCATCAACACAGGTGTGAATCACTTACAGTTGTTTGGAGATCATCTGTTCTATCAAGGAAGGCATTCAATCTTTCTTCTTTCTCCAAAATTTTATCAATATTTTGTGTCATAACATTTTTTACATCAGTCACTTGATGGTTCATTGTGGAAATGGTGGTCACCTTGATTTTTATTGTATTTCATCTATATAGAAATGAAATATAGAAATTTTATTTTTATAAATGAAATCCATTATAATACACTGTACAAACTGGAACAATAATGTGAAAGGCATATTTCATTTGTATTTCAGTATAGGGAATCAACTAAATCTCATATTGTCCCCCCTTCATCTTGCAAAACAAAACAAAACAAAACAAAAGGCAGAGGGAAGGGATAAATCAATTTATTCAATCCGCAGTGGAAAGTTTAAAAAATTTAAATTTGTTTATTTTACAAAATAGACTTTATTTTTTAGAGCAGGTTTAGGTTCACAGTCAAATTGAGCAGAAAGTAGGCAAATTTCCCAAATATATTCCCTTGCTACCACAAACGCACAGCCTTTCTATCAACATCCTGCACTACAATGGTATATTTGTTACAACTGATGACCCCACAGTCCATGATTAGGGCTCATTCTTGGTGTTGTACCTTTTAAGTGTTTGGACAAATGTAAAATGACATGTATTCACCATTACAGTATTATACAGAATAGTTTCATTGCCCTTAAAATTCTATGCTCTGCCCATTCAGCTCTTCCTCCCACCAGGCACTGGCAACCACTGACTTTTTTTTTTTACAGCATCCATAGTTTGCTTTTTCCAGAATGTCATAATAATTGGAATCATATAATGTGTAGCCTTTTTGTTTGTTTGTTTGTTTGTTTGAGACAGAGTCTCGCTCTGTCGCCCAGGCTGGAGTGTAGTGGCCGGATCTCAGCTCACTGCAAGCTCCGCCTCCCGGGTTCACGCCATTCTCCTGCCTCAGCCTCCGGAGTAGCTGGGACTACAGGCGCCTGCCACCACGCCCGGCTAGTTTTTTTGTATTTTTTTTAGTAGAGACGGAGTTTCACCATGTTAGCCAGGATGGTCTCGATTTCCTGACCTTGTGATCCACCTGTCTCGGCCTCCCAAAATGCTGGGATTACAGGCTTGAGCCACCGCGCCCGGCCAATGTGTAGCCTTTTTAGATTGGCTTCCTTCACTTAGTAATATGTATTTAAGGTTCCTCCATGTCTTTTCATGGCTTGTTGGCTCATTTATTTTTAGCTCTGAATACCATTCCATTGTCTGGAATTATCACAGTTACATCCATTCACTTACTGAAGGACATCTTGGTTGCTTCCAAATTTTGACAATTACAAGTAAGGTGGCTATAAACATTCACATTTTAGTTTTTGTGTGGACATGTTTTCAACTCATTAAGGCAAATACCAAGGAGTGTGATTGTTGGATTGTATGGTAAGAGTACGTTTAGTTTTGTAAGAATCTGCCAAACTGTCTTCTGAGTTGGCTGTACCATTTTGCATTCCCACCATCAATGAATGGAGTTCCTACTGTGCCACATCCTTGTCAGCACTTAATGTTGCCAGTCTTTTGGATTTCGGCCATTCTAATAGTTATGATGGTATTTCATTGTTATACTTTGCAATTCCCTAATGACATATAATATTGAGCTCTTTTTATATGTTTATTTACCATTTGTATATCTTTTTTGGTGAGGTGTCTATACAGGTTTTTTTGTTTTTTTTTGTTTTTTTTTTGCTTTTTTTTTGCTTTTTTTTTTTTAACCATCATTCTCAATGATCCGCCTGATGTGTATTTTAAAGTCAGGTTCTAAAAAATTATTGTTGTTGAGTTTTAAGATTCTTTGTATATTTGGGATAAAAGTCTTGTCAGGTTTGTCCTTCTTCTTCATCTTTTTTTTTTTTTTTTGATACAGGGTCTCACTCTGTTGCCCAGGCTGGGGAGTACACAACGTGGGAATTCTCGGAGATACAATTCAAGTTGAGATTTGTGTGGGGACACAGCCAAACCGTATCATTCTGCCCCTGGCTCCTCCAAATCTCATGTCCTCACATTTCAAAACCAATTATTCCTTCCTAACAGTCCCCCAAAGTCTTAACTCATTTTCATTTCAGCATTAACCCAAAAGTCAACAGTCCAAAGTCTCATCTGAGACAAGGCAAGTCCTTTCCACCTATGAGCCTGTAAAATCAAAAACAAGCTAGTTACTTCCTAGGTACAAATGGGGGTACAGGTATTGGGTAAATATGGTCATTCCAAATGGAAGAAATTGGCCAAAACAAAGGGGTTACAGGGCCCTTGCAAGTACAAAATCCAGTGGGACAGTCAAATGTAGTAGTGGCTTCATCTACTTTTCCTTGGGATTCTATCAGTCTTTGCCTCGTGTATTTTGCCATTCTTTTGTTAGGTGAATATACACGAACAATTGTTATGTCTTCTTGGATAACTGACCCTTTTATCATTATGTAATGCCTCTTTTTATCCCTAACAATATTCCTTGCTCTGAAGTCTACTGTTCGAAATTAAAATAGCTACTCTAGCCCTCTTTTGATTAGTGTTAGTATGTCACTCTCCCTACCTTTATTTTTACTCTCTATGTGTCTCCATATTTAAGGTGGGTTTCTTTTAGCCAACATATAGTTCAGTTTTGTTTTTTGCTCCACTAGGAGAATTTCCATCTTTTATTTAGTGTGTTTACATCATTAATGTTTACAGTGATTATTAGTATAGTTGTATTAATACCTACCATATTTGTTACTGTTTTCTCTTTGTTGCCTTTTTTCTTTGTTCCTATTTTTGTCTTCCACTCTCTTCTGCCTTTTTTGCTTTTAATTCACCATTTTATATGACTATATTATTTTATTTTCTCTCCTGTTTTTAAAAGTATCAGTTATACTACTTACTTTAAAAAATGGTTTCCAGGCTGGTCCAGTGGCTCACACCTGTAATCCCAGCACTATGGGAGGCCGAGGCGGGCGGATCCCCTGAGGTCAGTTCTTGATCAGCCTGGCCAACATGGTGAAACTCTGTCTCTACTAAAAATATAAAAATTATCTGGCATTGTGGCAGTCACCTTAATCCCAGCTACTCGGGTGACTGAGGCAGGAGAATTGCTTGAACCTGGAAGGTGGAGCTTGCAGTGAGTTGAGATTGTGCCACTGCACTTCATCCTGGGTGGCAGAGCGAGACTCTATCTCAAAAAAAAAAAAAAAAAAAAAAGTTTCCCTACAGTTTGCCATATACATTTACCACTAATTCAAGTTCACTTTCAAATAATACTATGCTACTTTATGGGTAATGTAAGTACTTTATAATAACAAAATAATCCTAACTCCTCCCTCCTGTCCCTTGTATCGTTTCTACCATTCATTTTACTTATATATAAGCTATAATCATCTAATACAGATGCTCCTTGACTTATGATGGGATTATGTCAAGATAAACCCACTGCAAGTTGAACATATTATGTGTCAAAATGTATTGAATAACACCTAACCTACTGAATATTATAGCTTAGCCTGCCCTACCTTAAATGTGGTCAAAACACTTACATTAGCCTACAACGGACAAAATCATCAACACAAAGCCTATTTTATTATAAAGTGTTGAAAATCTCATGTAATTTGTTGAATACTAAGCTGAAATTAAAAAAACTGAATGGCTATATGGGTACTTGAAATACAGTTTCTACAGAATGCATATTGCTTTTGCACCATCATAAAGTTAAAAAAAATCATAAGTTGAACCACCATAAGTTAGGGACTGTTTGCATATTGTTGTTATTATTTTGAACCAACTGTTATCTATTAGATCAATTAAGAACTAAAGTTTAGGCCAGACGTGGTGGCTCACGCCTGTAATCGCAGCACTTTGGGAGGCCGAGGTGGGTGGATCACGAGGTCAGGAGATCGAGACCATCCTGGCTAACACGGTGAAACCCCATCTCTACTAAAAACACAAAAAATTAGCCGGGTGTGGTGGCAGGCACCTGTAGTCCCAGCTGAGGCAGGAGAATGGCGTGAACCCAGGAGGCGGAACTTGCAGTAAGGGGAGATCCCACCACTGCACTCCAGCCTGGGTGACAGAGCAAGACTCTGTCTCCAAAAAAGCAAAACAAAAAAACTAAACTTTAAATTTTACCTTCATTTATTCCTTATGTCATCTCCTCCTCCCTCCTCCTCTTTCCTCTTTCCTCCTCTTTCCTCCTCTTTCCGCCTCTTTCCCCCTTTTCCTCCCTCCTCCTCCTCCTCTTCCTCCTCCTCTTCTTCTTCTTCTTTCTTCTTTCTTCTTCTTCTTCTCTGTATATATTGTGGCTTTAATGTGTCCCACAAAGTTCATGTATTAGAAAGTTAATAGAATAACCCAATAGATGTGTTCATTATAATATCCAATAATCCAATAAATTTCTATTCATTATAAATTACCCATTCTGTAGTATTCTGTTTTAGCAGCACAAAATGGTTGAAGACAACACAGATCCAAGTTTCTGACCTATATGTTTTTCTTTATCTTAGATTCTATATAATTCTTTTTTTTTAAAAAAATCTTTTATTTTGTCTTTAACATGATATACGTAGGTGTAGTGTTTTTTTTTTTTTTTTTTTTTTTTTGCGTTTATTCTACTTGTTGTTCTCTGAACATCCTGGATCTGTGGTTTGATGTCTGACATTAATTTGGGGAAATTATCAGTCATTAGTGCATCTAATATTGCTTTTTTTCCTTTCTTTCTTCTACTTCTGATAATCCCATTATGTGTATAGATCCTCACAAAAGTATGGGAGAGCCTCCTATTACTGGGCCCCCACTGAAGCAATTTGTCAGTTACTGTTTAGGTTTTCCTACCCTATTACTGGTTCCTGTGAAGGTTTCTGCTTACGGGTTTCTGTTCTGGTAAATTGTGAATCTCTGTATTTGTCTGTCTGGATCTTCAAGTGGCAGCAGTTTGCCCTATGACCTCACTTCTCGATGGATATACAAAGAATTGTTGATTTTACAGTTTGGTCAGTTTATTACTTGTTGTTAGGATGGAGTGGTAACCTTCAAGGTCCTTACATGGTGGACCCGAAACTGGAGGGTCATATACATATTTTTTATTATTTTTTCTAAAAAAATTTTTTAAAAATTACAATGGATTTGGGGGAACAAGTGTTTTTTGGTTACATGAATGAATTACATAGTGGTGAATTCTGAGATTTGAGTGTACCTGTCACCTGAGTAGTGTACATTATACCTAATATGTAGTTTTTAATCCCACACTCCCCTCCTACCCTTCCCTTTCTTCTTTTTATTCTTTTTCTTTTTTTTGAGACAGAGTCTCATTCTGTCACCCAGGCTGGGGTGCAGTGGTGCAATCTTGGTTCACTGTAAACTGCCTCCTGGGTTGAATCCATTCTACTGCCTCAGCCTCCTGAGTAGCTGGGATTACAGGTGCATGTTACCACACCAGCTAATTTTTGTATTTTTAGTAGAGACAGGGTTTCACCATGTTGGCCAGGCTGGTATCGAACTCCTGACCTCAGGGGGGATCCACCGCCTCGGACTCCCAAAGTGCTGGGATTACAGGCATGAGCCACCACGCCCAGCCACCCTTTCCCTTCTGACTCTCCGAAGTCCATTGTATCACTCTTTCTGCCTTTCTGTACTCATAGCTTAGCTCTCACTTATAAGTGAGAACATGTGGTGTCTGGTTTTCCATTACTGAGTTACCCACTTAAGTTGCTGCAAAAGATATTATTTCATTCCTTTTAGGGCTGAGAAGTGTATTCCATGAAATATATACACCACATTTTCTTTATTCACACATCAGTTGATGGGCACTTAGGCTGGTTCCATATCTTTGCAATTGTGAATTGTGCTATAGTAAACATATGTGTGCATGTGTCTTTTTCATATAATGATATATTTTCTTCTGGGTAGACACCCAGTAGCGAGATTGCTGGATCGAATGGTAGACTTGCCTTTAGTTCTTTAAGGAATTTCCATGATGTTTTCCACAGAGGTTGTACTAATTTACATTCCCACCAGCAGTGTATAAGCATTCCATTTTCATCACATTCATGCCAACATCTATTTTTTAAAATTTTAATTAATTAATTAATTAAATTTATTTACTATGACCATTCTTCCAGGAGTAAGGTGGTATCTCATTGTGGTTTAAATTTGCATTTCCCTGATGATTAGTGATGGTGAGCATTTTTTCATATGTTGTTGGCCATTTGTATATCTTCTTTTGAGTAATGTTTACTCATGTTATTTATCCACTTTTTGATGAGATTTTTTTTTCCTGCTGCTTTAAGTTTCTTGTAGATTCTAGATACTAGTCCTTTGTTAAATACATAGTTTGCAAAATTTTTTTTCCACTTTGTAGGTTGTTTGGTTACTCTGATAATTATTTCTTTTCCTGTGCAGAAGTTTTTTAGTTTAATCAGGTCTCATTCATTTATTTTTGTGTTTGCTGCATTTGCTTTTGTGGTCTTAGTCATGCATTCTTTGCCTAGGCCAATGTCCAGAAGAGTTTCCCCAAGGTTATCTTCTAAAATTTTTATAGTTTTAGGTTGTATTTTTAAGTCTTTGATCCATCTTGAGTTGATTTTTGTATAAGGTGAGAGATAGGGATCCAGCTCCATTCTTTTACATGTGGCTAGCCAGTTTTCCCAGTACCATTTATTAAATAGGGTGTCCTTTCCCCAATTTATGTTTTTGTATGCTTTGTCAAAGATCAATTGGTTCTACGTTTTTGGCTTTATTTCTGGGTTCTCTATTCTATTCCATTGGTCTCTGTGCCTACTTTTATAACAGTACCATGTTGTTTTGGTAACTATAGCCTTCCAATATAATTTGAAGTCCAGTAATATGATGCCTCCAGATTTGTTCTTCTTGCTTAGGATTGCTTTGGCTATGTGGGCTCTTTTTTGGTTCCATATGAATTTTATAGTTCTTTTCTAATTCTGTGAAAAATGATGTTGATATTTTGATGGGAATTTCATTGAATCTGTAGATTGCTTTGGGCAGTGCCCTGGGGATCTAAATAAACTTGAAAGGCAGTCTCGGCCACAAGGAATGCAATTCCTGGACAAGTCCTGATGCTGTGCTGAGTTTAGAACCAGTGGACTTGGCGGGGCAGGTGAGCTAGTGAGACACTAGCCAGGGAGGCAAGGGAGTGCTTGTGCCAACTCTCCCCCAACCCCAGGGAGTGCAGCTTGCAGCTCTGGGAGAAATTCTTTCCTTCTGCTTGAGGAGAGGAGAGGGAAGGGTAAAGAAGACTTTGTCTTGCAACTTGGATACTAGCTCAGCCACAGTAGGAAAGGGCAACAGGCAGAGTTTTGACACCCCCATTCCAGGCCCTAGCTTCTGGACAATATTTCTAGACATATTTGGTGCCAGAAAGGAACCAAAGGAACCTGCTGCCTTGAAGGAAAGAACCAATCCTGGTAGGATTCATCATCCACTGACTAAAGAGCCCTTGGGCCCTGAATAAGCAGCAGCAGTAGCCAGGTGTTATACGCTGTGGGCCTTGGAGAGACTTTGAGATGTGCTGGCTTCAATTATGACCTAGCACATTCCCAGCTGTGCTGGCTACAGGAAGAGACTCCTCCTGCTTGAAAAAAGGTGATGAAAGAGTAAAGGGGACTTCATCTTGCAGCTTAGATACCAGCTTGGCACCAAGTGGGTTATTGGGATCCCTAAATCCAGGCCTTTACTCTTGAATGGCATTTCTGGACCTATCCTGGGCCAGAGGGGAGCCCAATGCCCTTAAAGTAGAGTCTGTGGCCTGGCAACATTGACTATAAGCTGACTGAAAAGCCTCTGGGCCTTGTGTGAGTATCAGCAGTAGCCAGGCAGAACTCGCTACGGGCTTGCGGAAGTGCTGGCCATGGGGAGAGACCCCTTTCCTTATGGAAAGGAGAGGGAACAGTGGGAAGGACTCTGCCTTGTGACTTGGGTGCCAGCTTAGCAACAGTGAAATAGAACATCAGGTAGATCCCTAAGGTTTCTGACTCCAGGCTCTGGCTCTTAGATGGCATCCCTAGACCTGCCTAGGGCACTGGGGGAACTAGCAGCTCTGAAGGGAAGGACAAAAGCCTATCTGACTTTGCCACCTGCTGATTGTAGAGCTCTAGGGCCTTGAGCAAACATAGGCAGTGGGCCTTGGGTGAGACCTAGTGCTGTGCTGGCTTCAGGTCTGAATCAGAGCAGTCCTAGTGGTGGTAGCCACAGGGTGCTTATATTACCATTCCTCCCAAGCTCCAGGCAGTTCAGCACAGAGAGACTCTATTTGGGAGAAAATAAAGAAAGACAACAAGAGTCTCTGCCTGTTAATCCAGAGAATTCTTCTGGATCTTACACAAGACCATCAAGGGGGTACCTATCTGAGTCTGCAAAAGCCACAGTGTTACTGGCTTTGGGGTACCCCTGAATGCAGATATGGCTGCAGTGACCAAAGACTTAGATCACAATACCCAAGTCCCTTTGAGTATTTAGAAAGCCTTCCCAAGATGAATGGGTACAACTAAGCTCAGACTGAGAAGACTACAATAAATATTTAACTCTTCAATGCCCAGACAACAACAAACATCCAGCATCAAGACCATACAGGAAAACATGACCTCACCAAATGAACTAAAGAAGGCATTAGGGACCAATCCTGGAGAAATAGAGATATATGACCTTTCAGACAGAGAGTGCAACATGCCTGTTTTGAGGAAACTCAATGAAATTCAGAATTCTATCAGATAAATTTAATAAAGAGACTGAAATATTAAAAAGAATCAAGTAAAAATTCTGGAGCTGAAAAATGCAATTGACATACTGAAGAATGCATCAGAGTCTCTCTTTTTTTTTTTTTTTTTTTTGAGACGGAGTCTTGCTCAGTCTCCCAGGCTGGAGTGCAGTGGCGTGATCTCGGCTCACTGCAAGCTCCGCCTCCTGGGTTCATGCCATTCTCCTGCCTCAGCCTCCCAAGTAGCTGGGACTACAGACGCCCGCCACCATGCCCGGCTAATTTTTTTTGTATTTTTAGTAGAGATGGGGTTTCACCGTGTTAGCCAGGATGGTCTTGATCTCCTGACTTCGTGATCCACCCGTCTTGGCCTCCCATAGTGCTGGCATTACAGGTGTGAACCACTGTGCCCAGCCCACATCAGAGTCTCTTAACAGCAGAACAGATCAAGTAGAAAAAGAATTAGTGAGCTTGAAGACAGGCTATTTGAAAACACACAGAGGAGAAAAAAGAATAAAAAAGAAAGAAGCATGCCTATAAGATCTAAAAAATAGCCTCAGAAGGGCAAATCTGGCCAGATGCGGTGGCTCATGCCTCTAATCCCAGCACTTTGGGAGGCTGAGGTGGGCGGATCACCTAAGGTCGGGAGTTTGAGACCAGCCTGGCCAACATGGTGGAACCCTGTCTCTACTAAAAATACAAAAATTAGCCAGGCGTGGTGGTGCGTGCCTGTAATCCCAGCTATCTGGGAGGGTGAGGCATGAGAATCTCTTGAACCCGGGCAGCGGAGGTTGCAGTGAGCTGAGATCATGCCACTGCACTCTAGCCTGGGTAACAGAGTGAGACTGTCTCAAAAAAAAAAAAAAAAAGCAAATCTAAGAGTTATTGGCCTTAAAGTGGAGGTAGAGAGAGAGATAGGAGTAAAAAGTTTATTCAAAGGGATAATAACAGATATCTTCCCAAACTTAAAGAAAAATATCAGTATTCAAATATAAGAAGATTATAGAACACCCAAAGAGGATTTAACCCAAATAAGACTACCTCAAGGCATTTAACATTCAGTCTCCCAAAGGTCTAGGATAAAGAAAGGATCCTAAAAGCACCAAGAGAAAAGAAACAACATTCAATGGATCTCCAATACATCTGGCAGCTGACTTTCAGTGGAAACCTTATAAACAAGGAGAGAGTGCCACGACACATTTAAAGTGCTGAAGAAAAAAACCCTACAATAGTGTATCTGGCAAAAATGTCTTTCAAACATAAAAGGGAAATAAAGACTTTCCCAGACAAACTGAAGCTGAGGGATTTCATTAACACCAGACCTTTCCTATAAGAAATGCTAAAGGAAGTACTTCAATCAGAAAGAAAACAATGTTAATTTGCATTAAGTAATCACCTGAAGGTACAAAACTCACTGGTAATAGCATATACACAGAAAAGCACAGGATATGAGAACACTGTAACTGTGGTGTGTAAACTACTCTTACCCTAAGTAGAAAGACTAAATGATGAACCAACAAAAAATGATAGCAGCAACAACTTTTCAAGACATAGACAGTACAATAAGATAAAAATAGAAACAACAAAAAGTTAAA
The DNA here is from genome assembly GCF_008728515.1 of Papio anubis. Taxonomy (NCBI): domain Eukaryota; kingdom Metazoa; phylum Chordata; class Mammalia; order Primates; family Cercopithecidae; genus Papio; species Papio anubis. The sequence goes on along the minus strand of NC_044978.1, from coordinate 126,209,283 downwards.
AAGCAGGGGGGATGAAGTTAAGGCATAGAGTTTTTATTAGTTTTCTTTCTGCTTGTCTGTTTATGCAAACAGTATTAATTCATTATCAGGTTAAAATAATGGGTTATAAGATATTATTTGCAAGCCTCATGGTAACCTCAACCCCAAAAAAACATACAGTGGATACATAAAAAATAAAACACAAGAAACTAAATTATATCACCAGAGAAAATCAACTTCACTAAAGGAAAATGGGAGGGAAAGAAGGAAGAGAAGACCACAAAACAACCAGAAAACAAAAAACAAAATGAAGAGTAAGTCCTTACCTATCAAGAAAATAACACTGAATGTAAATGAACTAAACTCTCCAACCAAAAGACATAGAATGGTTGGCCAGGCGCATTGGCTTATGCCTGTAATCCTAGCACTTTGGGAGGCTGAGGCAGGTGCATTGCCTGACTCAGAAGTTTGAGACCAACCTGGGCAACATGGTGAAACCCCATCTCTACTAAAAAAAAAATACAAAAAATTAGCTGGGCATGGTGATGTGCGTCTGTACTTGCAGCTACTTGGGAGGTTGAGGCATGAGAATTGCTGGAACCCAGGAGGTGGAGGTTACAGTGAGCTGAGATAGTGCCACTGCACTCCAGCCTGGGAAACAGAGTGACACTGTCTCAAAAAACAAAAAACCCCCCAAAAACGCACATAAAGGCATAGACTGGCTGAATCAATTAAAAAACAAGACCCACTGATATGTTGCCTGCTAGAAACACACTTCACCTATAAAGACACACACAGATTGAAAATAAAGGAATGCAAAAAGATATTTCATGCCACTGGAAACAAAAAAAAAAAAAAAAAAAAAAAGACAGGAGTAGCTATATTTATATCAGACAGAATAGATTTTATTTATTTTTTTGAGATGGAGTCTCGCTCTGTCGCCCAGGCTAGAGTACAGTGGTGTGATCCTGGCTCACTGCAAGCTCTGCCTCCTGGTTCATGCCATTCTCCTGCCTCACCCTCCCGAGTAGCTGGGACTACAGGCATCTGCCACCACGCCCAACTAATTTTTTGTATTTTTAGTAGAGACAGGGTTTCACCATGTTAGCCTGGATGGTCTCGATCTCCTGACCTAGTGATCCACCCCTCCTCAGCCTCCCAAAGTGCTGGGATTACAGACATGAGCCACTGTGCCTGGCATTTATTTATTTATTTATTTATTTTTGAGATGGAGTCTTGCTCTGTCACCAGGCTGGAGCGCAGTGGTGCGATCTCAGTTCACTGGTTCACTGCAATCTCCGCCTCCCGGGTTCAAGCGATTCTCCTGCCTCAGCCTCCCGAGTAGCTGGGACTACAGGCACGTGCCACCATGCCCAGTTAATTTTTGTATTTTTAGTAGAGATAGGGTTTTACTGTATTGGCCAGGATGGTGTCGATCTCTCGATCTTGTGATCTGCCTGCTTCAGCCTCCCAAAGTACTGGGATGACAGGCATGAGCCGCTGTGCCTGGCCTGACAAAATAGATTTCAAGACAAAAACTATAAAAAGATACAATAAGGTCACTATATAATGATAAAAGGGTCAATTTGGCAAGAGGATATAACAATTTAAAATATATATGCACCCAACACAGGAGAATCCAGGTATACAAAGAAAATATTATTAGCGCTATGTTGCCCAGGTGGAAGTCTCTTTTAATCTATGGGTTCTCCTTAACTTTCTCCACTTGGCAATTTATTTATTGAAGAAGCTAGGTCACTTGTCTTGTAGAGTTTTTCATATTCTGAATTTTGCTGATTATATCACTTCAGTATCATTTAATGTGAATGCAGATCTCTCTATTTCCTATAACCTGGCAGTTAGAGCTAAAGGCTTGGTCAGATCCAGGTTTGATATTTTTGGGTAAATGTATTTCAGATGTGTGCTTTGTAAGGTTCATTGTGTGGCATCAAGAAGCACATTACTGTCTCTCCTATTTTGAGCTTAAGAAAAATTAGTGGGTTTAGGTGTTTTGAGCCTGTTTCATCCGTTATGAAGTTCCTCATCAGGTTTTTACCTAATTTTTTTGTCAGTTATTGATGATTGTCTAGGTCCATTATTTCATTAGGGACTCCACAATGGTGATATTTTGTCACCTCTTCATCATTTATTAGCTAGAATACTTCCATAAAGAAAAATGACTTTTCCCTATCAACTTGCTGGTTCCTTTGAGGTATCATTCATAGAGGAATGTTAGAATAAATGCTTGATTCCTTCCTTTTATTTATCAGTTTTCAGAGTAATGAGGTGGATCAGTAGTACTTATCAAAGTTGACTGATGAAAAATTTTTCCCTCTTTGGTGGTATCTAGGAACTCATGGAGTTTAACATATTTGATGTGTTAAAATCCACTGCAGTTAGGGTCCTTTTCGATGCTCAAACAATTCTATCACTGGCCACAGGCAACCTCTTCAAGTTGTCTCCTATAGTCTTTTGACATGAGCACAGATTTTGATGCAACTTTGTTTTTGATAGGACAAAATGTTTCTGGCTTATATGTTACCTGTCCCATATTTGGAACCAGGCTTGATTTCTTTGAGGGGAGGGTGCTGAAGGAAAGTGCTGAAAGAAAGGAAATTGCTAAAGGAAAAAAGTATTCAGAGACTATAATCTAGAAACTAAAGTGGCTCACTACTGTTGAGGTTGGTCATTGTTTCTAGGCTTTTTCAGTGGACAGGCTAGGAAATTTTGTTTAAGAGAAAATATATCATGTGATATATTTTCAATTAAATATTTTTAAATATTTACTTTACTTTTTTTTTTTTTTTTGAGACAGGATCTGGCTCTGTCTCACAGGTTTGAATGCAATGGTGTGATTGATCTCAACTTACTGCAACCTCCGCCTCCTGGGCTCAAGCCATCTTCCTACCTCAGCCTCCTGAGTAGCTGGGACAACAAGTACATACCACCATGTCCAGATATTTTTTCTTTTTTTTGTAGAGACGGGGTTTCACCATGTTGCCCAGGCTGGTCTGGAACTCCTGAGCTCAAGCCATCTGTGCCCACTTTGGCCTCCCAAAGTGTTGGGATTGCAGGCATGAGCCACTATGCCCAGCCCTAATTTTCAATTAAAATTTGGGATTAGGAGTTTACTTCTTTGATTTTATATTTGCGACTCTTTTTTTCTGAAAATCTTAAGTGTTAACAACATTAACAATTATATAAAGTAATATATCTATAAAAACCAATTTTAGGATAGCAATACCAATATTATTAATAATAAAGTGACTCTTTAAATGCCTTGAGACTTACTTTTAGTTCTTTTTTTATTAGGGTATAATCCCACTAGGAATATATAATCAAATTACTGTGTTTTAGAGCCACTTGAAATACATTTTCACTGTCTTTGAAGCCATTAACTCAATACGCAGGTTGTTTGTTTTTTCCACGTTGTTTTAGAGATTATCCTAAAAATTAGAATAAAATTCTATAATGACAAAATATACATAACAAAAATTTTACCATTTTAACCATTTTTCCTATTTTTTTCTTTTTTCAATGATCCTGGAAATCCTTCCAATTGACAATTTTTAAGTATACAGTTCAGTGGCATTAAGTACATTCACATTTTGTGTAACTATCACCATCATCCGTCTGAAGAACTTTTTTCTTCTTCCCAAACTGAAACTCTGTACACATTAAACATGAACTGCTTGTTTTCCCCTCCCCGGATCCCCTGGCAACCACCCTTCTATTTTCTGTCTCTGTGAATTTGGCTACTCTTCATATCACATATAGGTGGAAGCAGGCACTATTTGTTCTTTTGTGGCTGTCTTATTTCACTTAGTAGGGATTACTTTAAAGTTTTAGAATTAAGTGATATTTTATAATTGTGTAAAACATCTACATGGTTTTGCAGTCAAATTTGCCAAATGAGTTTCATACAGAAGGACCTAGTTCCTTTTTTCTCTTTTCCATAAGAAAACATCAGCAAGAAAGAGAGGTCCAGTTTCTACTCTTGTCATTTCTTTTCCCCCTCATCCTCACATAGGTAGCCACTTAATGTTTTTGGGTTGCCTTTCCCTACCCTTAAAAAAACTGTAAGTAAACAAAAAATGTATTTGTACTTATTCCTTCTTTCTTAAATAGTTGCATATATGAATATTAAATAAATAATAGTATATCATAAATTCTTTCCGTTTTTTTTTTTTTTTTGAGATGGAGTCTCACTCTGTTGCCCAGGCTGGAGTACAGTGGCACAATCTTGGCTCACTGCAACCTCTGCTTCCTAGGTTCAAGAGATTCTCCTGCCTCAGCCTCCCAAGTAGTTGGGATTACAGGTATGCACCATGACGCCTGGCTAATTTTTTATTTTTTTTTGTATTTTTAGTAGAGATGGGGTTTTGCCATGTTGGCCAGGCTGGTCTTGAACTCCTGATATCGAGTGATCTGCCTGCCTTGGCCTCCCGAAGTGCTGAGATTACAGGTGTGAGCTACCACGCCTGGCCAAAAATTCTTCCTTTATGTTGCTTTATTAGCTTATCAATATATCATGGATATCATTCCTTATCATTTTATAGTTTCTTATTCATTTTTATAGCTCTTAACTCATAATTGCTAACTGATTTGTCAGGTGTAAAATTGGTAATACTTAGGAGTACAGTTTGAGGTTACATACCATATACTTTCCTAACACTTGCTGAAAATCTGCAGCAAATGCATTTGAAGGAGAAAAATATTCTTGTGACATCAAAGGATTTCTTGTAAAAGTATCACTAACCTGGGGAAATTAGTGGAAATATTTAACCTATATAGATCATTTTAACTGGAGAATTATAGAACAAACATTCATTTGAAGCAAAGTCTAGTAGAAACCTGAAAAAGAAAAGAAGCCACATCATTTCTGGCTTTTTGGTGGCAGGGCATCCTTTCCATTTAAAGATGGTATATTCATAAACACTGTGTTTGTCCCAGTCTTATGTGCTGCTGTTGTACGGATTAGAATCTCATACAGTATGATTGCAGATGCTATTCCCTGATATATCTGAGGACTTGAGGGGAAGAACAGATGTTTACCTCTGGCAGACAAGTAAAGATGGGATTTTATGATATTTCTAAAATAGTGCTTTCATTTCCCCTCTCACCCATACCCTCAAAATCCTTTCAACAATAATGAAACAATGCTAAATAAATGCCTTAATAGAAGTACTTAATGAATTTCTCAGAAGCAGTGGTAAAAATGACATGGTTAGTAATGTTGTATCACCTAGTTTTGGAAAGGTGACAGAATTGGGATGTTTTGTCGTAATACACAGAAAAGAAAAAAAATTACAGTACATTAAGCTAAATGACTAACAGTGTTTAGCATCTAGACTCTGGTAATTTTCTAGGCATAATTGTGGAGTGAATTATAATATTTAGGCCTTATAGCCCTTAACTCTATATTAGTTTGAATTGGGTTAAAGCAAGCAGATATATTAAACAGAAAATATATGCATGATTCATGAGTGTGACTGGCAAATAACTACTATATTGGTAACTATAGTACAGCTAACTAATTTTCCCATTAATATTTTTTACTAAAATATTTATCCTGAATTATATATTTATAAGTAAAATTGAAGATTAGTATCATTTACTTTTTAAAATAAGAAACAATCACACTATCTGGACCACAAAATTACCAGAACAATGGTTTGGCTCTAGTCTGTCTGAAAGACTGCCTTTCATGACCTCTCCTTCTGCTCAGAGATCAAACTCAGGATGCTGTGAGCAGCAGGTGATATCTAGTGAGGTTAATCACCTTTTAAGATATTTATAAAATCTTATGTATCTACATAAATACATACACAAAAGTACTCTGTTTATCATAGTTTAGACATGCTGGCTATTGTCAGTTAAAACTTTCCCTAGAGATGGTATGTCTTGATTTAAAAAACATTTTTTTGATTAACTCTTCTAATTGATACATATATACTTTAACATAAGTGTCTTTAGACTACTGATCTCAAAGATTTTTGATCACTTACCTCCTCTTGTATATACTTTGTAAATTAAGTACATGTGCCATTGAAAAAGTATATTAAATACTAGAGTAGCTTAATTTCTTTCTTAATTTTAAAACAAAATAAATATAAGGAGAGGTTCTAATAAATCTGAGTGGATGATCTTACTTTAGGGTCAGGCAAAGTATGGAAACACGAGCCAGATGAGGGATGCAGGTAAGAAATCTCTGAAGGTCATGAATGGCTCTGCTTTACATACAGCAGGTGACAGCAGGTGAGTGAGCTGCTTTTGGTTAGCACACTACTACTAATAAACTATAAAGCAGAGACCTCACAATTTCAGTAACTCAAAAAGTCCTTACAGTACAATAAAATTACTTAACATTTTTAAGAAATGCAGATGGTGTCACAGTATCCAAAGCATTGCCTGTAGCACATACATAAGTGATTCCATCAATAAAGACAGTATGGTAAACATAGCTTTGAAAAGAAAACATGATACTCTTAAAGAAGTTAAGTACCCACACAGGGAATTTAACTTCATTTTTCAAGCTTTCATTACTGGTATTAAGAACTATATAGATAACTTTTTATAATCAGAATAATTGGTTGGGTGCAGTGGCTCATGCCTATAATCTCAGCACTTTGGGAGGCTGAGGTGGGAGGATTGCTTGAGCCCAGGAGTTGAACATTGGCCTGGGCAACATAGCGAGACCCCATTTCTACAAAAAAATACAAAAAAATTAGCCGGGCCTGGTGGTGCATGCCACACTGTATTTCCAGCTTTTTGGTGGGGGGCGGGGGGGGTAAGGTGGGAGGATTGACTGAGCCAGGAGGTTGAGACTGCAGTGAGCCATGATCACGCCCCTGTACTCCAGCCTGGGCGACAGAGTGAGACCCTGTCTCAAACAACAACAACAAAAACTAAAAACAAACATAATCATTAGAAGAGCTCTCATATTTTTGAAAAATTGAAGTAAATTATGTTGTGAAGTCTATAGAATTTAAATATGTATTTAAAATTGCATCAATAAAAATAAAGAGAAAGCTAACAATTTGGTGTGTGTATATATATATATTTTATTTTTTGAGATGGAGTCTCACTCTGTTGCCCAGGCTGGAGTGCAGTGATGTGATCTCAGCTCACTGTAACCCCTGCCTCCCGGGTTCAAGCTATTCTCCTACCTCAGCCTCCTGAGTAGTTGGGATTACAGGCACGCGTCACCATGCCTAGTTAATTTTTGTATTTTTAGTAGAGACGGGGTTTCACTATGTTGGCCAGGCTGGCTCAAACTCCTGGCCTCAAGTGATCTGCCTCCCATGGCCTCCCAAAGTGCTGGGATTACAGGTGTGAGCCACCACGCCTGGCCTATATATATCTATATTTGAAGTCACTCACATTCTAAGACGGAATCAAGATTCTAACTAAACAGAAAATGCTATGTTCGGCCAGGTGCGGTGGCTCATACCTGTAATCCCAGCACTTTGGGAGGCCGACCTGGGTGGATCACGAGGTCAGGAGTTCGAAACCAGCCTGGGCAACATAGTGAAACCCTGTCTCTACTAAAAATACAAAAAATTAGCTGGGCATGGTGGCGGGCACCTGTAATCCCAGCTACTTGGGAGGCTGAGGCAGAAGAATCGCTTGAACCCAGGAAGCGGAGGTTGCAGTGAGCCAAGATCATGCCATTGCACTCCAGCCCAGGCGAAAGTGTGGGACTCCGTTTCATAAAACAAAAACAAACACAGAAAATGCTATGTTCATTGATTTTTACTATGCCTATATTTTAGGTAGACATTTAATTTTGGTACATCTTGGTTTTCTATAGATTAGAATTAAAAATTTGTAAACTGCAAATACCAAACATTCTGGAGAACAGGATGAGTCGGGGAGGGAGGAATGAATGTTAAAGTGAACCACAGTATGTTAAAATGAACCTTAGCATGACCACTCAACCATCTAGACCTTTCTACCTTCTCGGAATCCCACAGCAGGGGCCAGAATCCCCTTGGAAAGTGCCTCCATCCTTTATTGTCCAACAATCCAGAAAATGCAGGAATATGCAACAAAAATAGTTGCTTGGTGCCTAGACTTTAGTCTTTTTGAATACTATCTCTAAACATTTAACAGGCAACAGACATGGTCAAATGCTAAATTGAATATATATGAGAATGAGGAAACTCAGAAACAGGCAGAAAAGATAATTTTAGAGGCAGAAAATTTAACATATGAGCCCTTTCAGTATAAATCCTTCACATCATATCATGAATACAATATGCTACAAATGTTTTTAATGATGATATTGATTGATACACATAATCTCCACCTAGAAAGCATTTTTGTTTAAAAATTTGGTGGAGTCTGCTGAAAAAGAGTTGCCAATTGTACCATCTATCTGAAAGTTACATATGTAATTTGAAGTAAGGTGATACTGCATGTGAAAAAGAGATATTTTAAACTTATGCTTAGTATGTTATTAATACTATGAGTAATAGTCAGAAAGCATCTATAAGTTAAAAACAATTGAATATCTGATGTTCAGGATATATCATAATTGACAAAAGCCAAGTGGAGAAAAGTGTGCACGATGTGCTATCATTTATCTACTACATCCTATGCTACCATAAGGGAAGTTCAAATGTACATAAAGTAGTCTCTCTTATTTGTGGCTTCACTTTCTGAGGTTTCTGTTACTCATGGTCAACCGCAGTCCAAAAATAGGTGAGTAAAATGCAATGAGATATTCTGTGAGAGAGAGAAAGAAAGACGACATTTACATAACTTTTGTTATAGAATATTGTTATAATTGCTCTATTTTATTATTAGTTATTGTTAATTTCTTACACCTAATTTATAAATTAAATATTATCACAGATATATATGTATAAAAACACAGTATCTATTATAGGGTTTGGTACCATCTGTGGTTTCAGGTGTCCACAAGACTGCGGGTCTTGGAATGTATCCCCCTCAGATAAGGGAGGGCTACTGTATGTACTCTATATTGTGTTCTTTTTTTTTTTTTTTTTTTTTTTTTTTTTTTTGAGACAGGGTCTGGCTCTGTCACCCAGCCTGGAGTGCAATGGTGTAATCTCTGCTCACTGCAACCTCCGGCTCCTTGGCTTAAGCCATCCTCTCAACTCGGCCTGCCAAGTAGCTGGGACTACAGGTGTGCACCACAATACCCAGCTAATGTATTCTTGTAGAATGTATTTCTTATAGGAAAAAAGAAAAGAAAAAAAGATAAACCAAAAACTTGTTCAAAATGGTTACCTACTTAGGGGGAAAGAGTCGTAAGGAGAGGAACAGAATGAAAATTAGACTTCTCGAAGGAACTGTTTTGTAGATTTGACTTTGGAACTGTATACATGTTTTGCGTAATTAAAATGTTATTACTCAAACTTTAAAAAAAAGTAACCATGAGGGCTGGGCGCGGTGGGTTATGCCTGTAATCCCAGCACTTTGGGAGGCCGAGACGGGTGGAACATGGGGTCAAGAGATGAAGACCATCCTGGCCAACATGGTGAAACCCTGTCTCTACCAAAAATACAAAAATTGGCTGGGCATGGTGGCGCACGCCTGTAATCCCAGCTACTCGGGAGGCTGAGGCAGGAGAATCACTTGAACCCGGGAGGTGGAGGTTGTGGTGAGCCAAGATTGCGCCACTGCACTCCAACCTGGTGATAGAGCAAGACTCCGTCTCAAAAAAAGGAAAAAAGTAACCATTAGAAATCAAAAACAAAACGAGAAAGATGTCTTTGTTTTGAGTGATCAAGGCAGGAGATGATGGCGGCTTGGTTACTATTTGAAGAGGAAAGGCAATGGGATTTGCCCATGGATTGGATTTCATTGTAAAAGAGACAAGAGTCAAGAATAATATAGGTTTTAAGCCTGAGGAACTGGAAAAGTGATATGTGGAAGACTTCTGGAAGGGGCTTAACTTTGGACATGTTTGAGGTACTTTATTTTATTTTATTTTTTTTTGAGACCGAGTTTCGCTCTTTTTTGCCCAGGCTGGAGTGCAGTGGCGCGATCTCAGCTCACCGCAACCTCCGCCTCCCGGGTTCAAGCGATTCTCGTGCCTCAGCCTCCCGAGTAGCTGGGATTACAGGCATGTGCCACCATGCCTGGCTAATTTTGTATTTTTAGTAGAGACGGGGTTTCTCCATGTTGGTCAGGCTGGTCTTGAACTGCCGACCTCAGGTGATCCACCCTTCTCGGCCTCCCAAAGTGCTGGGATTACAGGCGTGAGCCACCGCGCCCGGTCAGAGGTACTTTAATTAGACATTCAAGCAGAGTGGAACAAGTGGGTATACAAGTCTGGAGTTCAGGAAAAAAGGTCTTCCAAAGATTCAAATTAGAATGTAGAACATAGATAAGCAAACAGCAAATGAGGAAAGTATCTCTTTTTAAAATCATTTCAGCTAATTTTGTCCATGAAGACAAAACTAGATTATTACCATTTTGCAATCCCTTATAAATTAGTGGATCTTGGGCCTAGCAATGAGTATCAATAGCTGCTAACATCTCAAAAGGAGTTATAATCAGATACCACATACCATTTGATGGAAAAATACTTGTATTATAGTCCTGCTGAAGGGGTTGAGCCTCTGGGTTGGCTACTTGGTAAACGGTGAACTGAATTTTGCATATGCAATCAGCAAACCTACACTGTGGGAAACTCTGTCAGTTCTTCGACAATAAACTGCAAGGGGGAAAAAAAGAAATGGAGGGGGAATAAGTGGATTTAAAGAGATTTAAGGATATCAAATTAAAAAATGGGCAGGATTGGGCTCTCATCTGAGGATGTGTATTTGGGTGCTGACACAATGAAAAAAACAGGGAAATGACTACTATGGAAGCTGGGATGCTGTTTGATTTGGCAGGGATGCTGTTTGATTTGGCAGGGATGCTGCTTGATTTTGCAGGGATGGTGTTTCATTTTGCGGGCACAGAGGAAGCAGTGAATGGGACAGGACATACGGTAGGGGTGGCTGGCAGTATTCTGTTTTCTTTGGCCTAGGTGATAACTGCTGCTGGGGAGAGTCCCTTGCAACACTTCACAAAGCTTCACATTCATTAGATGTGATTTCTTTGTATCTCTGTTTTACTTACGATAGAAAGGTTAAAACAAACCTACTCTATAAAAATGAAGTGTCTTAAAATAATAGAAGCTTTCTTTTCCCTCACTTCTTCCTTTACTAGCAACTGTTTTCAAGACTGATTTAGGCCATACCATGTAATGTCCTAAATGAAGCTTAAGAGTGATGTCCACTGTTTTGTTGTTGTTGTTTTGTTTTGTTTTGAGACAAGGTCTTGCTCAATTGCCCAGGCTGGAGTGCAGTGGTGCGATCACAGCTCACTGTAGCCTCGACCTCCCTAGCACAGTCGATCCTCCCACCTCAGCTTTCTCAGTAGCTGGGACTATACAGGTGCTTGCCACCACACACAGCTAATTTTTTTGTAGAGACGGGGTTTCACCACGGTGCCTAGGTTTGTCTGAAACTCCTGGGCTTAAGGGATCCGCCCGCCTCAGCCTCCCAAAGTTTTGGGATTACAGGTGTGAGCCACCATGCCCAGCCGCCACTGTTCTTGTTCTTATTAAAGATATTTTAAGGTAGATGTTTCCTTTTTTATTAATGAGATGTTTTGGGTATACCCAAAAGAATGGAGAATAAGATAACAAGAACACTTTTAGACACGTCTAAAAGTGCTAGACCAGTTACAGATACAGTTAATATATCCCCTTTATACCCTTCCTCAAATTTATTTTCTCTTTTCCATTTGAAGAGGTAAACACTATCTGAATTTAGTGTTTATCATCCCCATTCATGATTTTATACTTTTACATACAGAAGTTCTCCTTTCTGAGGGTTCAGTCAAGAGTATGTGTAACTAGTATTTACGTCATTGTCGGAATTATTTTCTGGTAATTGTTCAAAAACAGATTTGTATTAGAAATTACCTTATCTTCCCATTTAAATTATGGTCTTTGGTTCAGCTCTAAGAAGCGCTAATCTAAGCACTTTTGCCACTGCTTCCTAAAAATAAATTGTCAGCATTTACTTTGCAGAAGATTGTAGAGTCTTTCGTTATTCTTCTCCTAAATTTACCAATGTTCTAATTAGTTTATTAAGGAAAACCAGTTCACTAGGAGAACTAATGAGTGGGGATTCATAATGCATGGCAACAGTCAAGTGATCCTGAAATATTCATATGAATGAAGAAAAATATTAAAACCATATAAATATACATATAATATATACATGTATGTGTGCAAATATAGGTTGCACTACATAATCTTATTTTATTTTTTTTGAGACGGAGTCTTGCTCTGTCGCCCAGGCTGGAATGCAGTGGCACGATCTCGGCTCACTGCAAGCTCCGCCTCCCGGGTTCACGCCATTCGCCTGCCTCAGCCTCCCGAGTAGCTGGGACTACAGGCGCCCGTCCCACGCCCGGCTAATTTTTTGTATTTTTAGTAGAGATGGGGTTTCACCGTGTTAGCCAGGATGGTCTTGATCTCCTGACCTTGTGATCCGCCCACCTTGGCCTCCCAAAGTGCTGGGATTACAGGCCACCGCGCCCAGCCCCATTTTCACTTCTTTTGTGATACTGCAGTTGCTTCAGGCCATCTGGATCCATAATCTTATTTTTACAATCATACCTTATACATGGTTTCAAGACTGGGAAGCACTATCTAATCAAACATCTTTTCAGTAACCACTAGCTACTGAAACTATAAATAAAATGTTAATAGTTAAGGATATTCAGCTTTTATTTTCTGAATACCCTAAGCAGTCCTCTTACCTTATTTTTTAAGATAAAAATTTTTATTCACTATTGTTCACTGATCTCTTTCTAAAAAACAAACAATTGCTAAGAACTCTCATACCTGTTTCTTATAAGGCTCATTCTTTGGGGAAAAATTTGCAAGATACTATGACTATGCAGAATACCTTAAATATAGTCAATTATATGAAGTCCCATTAATTTACTTTAGAAATGTGAAAGAAATCTGAAAGTTATCCAAGAAGCCTTAAATGGCCATAATCCCAATTAACTTTTCCATTTTCACAAAATAACATGAAATAAAAACTTTTATGGAAGGGTAAAAGTTATTATTAATGGTAGAAAGTAAAACCTGAAACTCTTGATATTGCCTGAAAAGTCCTGGTGATATTTTCTAGGAAAGGACTTCCTAAAAAACTTGAAAAATTAAAGGGACACACAAACTCTCAGTTATTAGCAATGCAACATATCCCCATGTTTCCCCCCAAGTGCCTCTTTTAGTGTATAGTGTAAACATTGGTATCTTAGCAAAATCTGAAACAAAACAAATGGCAATATGAGGCGGTAAAATGAATGGCAAAGTGGGTTCTAGTTGTGTTTCTAGAATTAATGTGTTGCATGACTTAGTGACTTGTCTGGGTCTGTTTACCCGTGGGAAGAATGAAGAGATTGGACAGATGATCCCCAGGATCCTGTTCAGTGCCAGGATTCTATAATAGCAAGGAGCTTCAAGGAATAGTTCAGGTTAAAAGGAAAGAAAAAAGTATCACGTCTTCCCTCAATGCCAAGGATATAAAAACTTTGGTACTCATATTTTTCAAATGCATATAAAAATTTTTATATCCTTGGCATTGAGGGAAGACGTGATACTTTTTTCTTTCCTTTTAACCTGAACTATTCCTTGAAGCTCCTTGCTATTCTTTTTCCCGTCCCTTGTCAGCTTTCTGCACAGCAGGCATTCCAGGCCTTTGCTCTTCCAATTATATACTGCCCTATCCCTCTACTTTCTTCCCTTCCTGTATGCTTCACCAAGGGAGGCCACTTGGGACTTACGAAAGATTTTAGTTTTCTCTTTCCTTTCTTAATTAACAAATTAAACAAACATTTACTGAGAACTTACTGCCTATTATGTATTAGGCATTGTACACTGGAAAGACAGAGATGAAGACTGTCCCTGTCCTTGAGTTCGATGGCAGAGACAGACAAGTAAAAGAAGATTCTAAATCAGCGCGGTAAGTAGTTTGGTAGAGGAATGTAAATTAACCTGTGTGTAGAGGAGGCTTCAAGGAGAAAAACCTAAGAGTCTCAAAGTATAGATGTTATACTGCCCCAAAGTGGAGAAAAGTAATTTCCAGGTAGAGGGAACAGGAGATGTAAAGGGAGACCATGGTGAGATTGGAGAATGGCATGAAGTTCGGGATAGTTGGAGCACATGGCTATGTGGGGAAAGGAGGGAGATAATCAGAGAGGGTCTTGAGTGCCAGGCTAAGGTGTGTGGGTAATGTAACCAGTAGCCACCAAATTATTTTAAGCAGGGGAGTGATATGATCCTATTTGCTTTTAGGAACTATCACTGGAGCAGCAGTGTGGAAGTTGTTTTTTAGTAGGACAAGGCTGAAGTCTGGGAGATTAGTTAGGAGGCATTTTCAATAAGCCTGGTGAGAAGGGCTGGGATGAAGACATAGTTCAGAAACAAGGAGATAGATTTGAGATATACTCAGGAGATACAAAACGGATAGAACTGGGTGATGAATGAACAGATATGAAGGGGAAGAAGGGAAACAAGTGGAGGTGACTCCCAGTTTCCAGCTTGAATAGCTCAGTAGAGCTACTAAGCAAGATCAGAAATCCAGTCATGTGTCACTTAACTATGGAGATACGTTCTGAGAAATGAGTCATTAGCCGATTTGCTTGTGTGCAAACATCATAGAGTTCACTTACACAAACCTAGATGGTCTAGCCTACTACACAGCTAAGCTATATGGTATTGCCTATTGCTCCTAGGCTACAAACCTATACAGTATGTTACTGCACTGAATATTGTAGGCAATTCGAACACAATGGTATTTGTGTATATAAGTGTCATAAACATAGAACAGGTACAGTAAAAATGTGGTATTACAATCTTATGGGACCACTCTCATATATATGGCCTGTCATTGACCAAATCATCATTAGGCAGTACATGACTGTATGCGAGGAGGAATGTGTTAGGAAAGACAATTAATTTAGTTCTGGACATGACATGTTCTATTAGGCAATCTAACTCAGGAGAGAGAGAACTTTGGAAGTGGGTTTGGCTGTAATCAGAAGAAAGGTGTCTATGGATGTGAATGAGTGTGTCAAGTTAAAAGAGGACTACAACGAGAACCTTAAGGAACATGGCATGTAAGGGATTGGTAAAGAAGAGAGACCCAGGAGGAGACTGAGTCATATGTCTATATCCACATTCTCCTTTCCTGAAGAGAAAGAGGGTATTCCCCGAATCCAAGGCTCACATCTCTACTGCCAAATTGGATTCCATCCTTTTGTGCCCCTTCAAGCCTTACTCCACCAATAGCCCCCTTGTCTCTTACATCTTCAACCTTTTCTTTCCATTAGCTTAACATACATGTGAAAGTTTTCCTTATATTAAAAAAATGAGGTGCCTTCCTGGATCATGCTGCATCTAGCTTTCACTCCATCTTATTCCTTTTGTAATTTTTGAAGGAACAGTCTAACCTAATTCTCCCTACTTTCCTATCTCTCACTCAATTAGCCTAAAGCTACTGGGCTTCTGCCTCTGCTCTTCTCCCAAACTGCTTACAGTACAATCACCAATCATCTTCCCATTGTAGAGTCCAATGAACACCTTTTAGTTCTTGCTCAAGGTGTTGACTGGACTAGACATGAACTTATTAGGGACATGCTCAACTTACTGGGGATAGGAGAAATTCTTTTTTTTTTTTTTGAGACGGAGTCTTGCTCAGTCGCCCAGGCTGGAGTGCAGTGGCCGGATCTCGGCTCACTGCAAGCTCCGCCTCCCAGGTTTACGCCATTCTCCTGCCTCAGCCTCCGGAGTAGCTGGGACTACAGGCGCCCGCCACCTCGCCCGGCTAGTTTTTTGTATTTTTTAGTAGAGACGGGGTTTCACAGTGTTAGCCAGGATGGTCTCGATCTCGTGACCTCGTGATCCGCCCATCTCGGCCTCCCAAAGTGCTGGGATTACAGGCTTGAGCCACCGCGCCCGGCCAGGAGAAATTCTTGTAAATTTCTTCTTTTAGCTTGTAGGACACCACAGCTCACATCTGGTGACCCATCTCTCTATTCTCTTCTTAAACTATGTTCTGCCTTCTGGTCCTCCTCTTTTCTCACTTTCTATACATTTCTTGGGCAGTCTTACTTATTTCTACTCCTTTTAATGGTCAGTCTTGATTCTCTGAGTGCTAGAGCAATATATTCATTACCTACTAGACATTTTTCTGACTTAAAACCTTTGGGAAACAGGTGGAAAAATACACAAATAGATTGGCCATTTTTAACAGGCAACAAAATTCAACATTTTCCAAACTCTATTCTTTTCCCCATACATTCCCTCCCACCATTTCGCTCCTCTTTCTACGTTCTCTTTGTAGTTCAATGCCATCTACGAAAAAATTCTGAGACTATATGCATTACCTTGTACAGCATATGACATATTCAACCTGTTATCAACTCCTGAGAATGAAGTTTAGAAAGTCTCCTTAGGGACCGGGCTCGGTGGCTCATGCCTGTAATCGCAGCACTTTGGAAGGCCAAGGCAGGCAGATCACCTGAGGTGAGGAGTTCTAGACCAGCCTGACCAACATGGAGAAACCCCGCCTCTTTGTAATTTTGTAAAAATACAAAATTAGTTGGGTGTGGTGGCTCATGCCTGTAATCCTAGCTACTTGGGAGGCGGAGACAAGTGAATTGCTTGAGCCCGGGAGGCGGAGGTTGCAGTGAGCTGAGATTGCACCATTGCACTCCAGCCTGAGCAACAAGAGTGAAACTCCGTCTCAAAAAAAAAAAGAAAGTCTCCTTAGGATCTGCCCCTCCTTTCCATTTGCACCATCATTGTCTTAGTGAAGGCCCATACATCTCTTGCTATAAACTACAACAATACCATTCTAAATGGATGTCACCCTCCCAACCTACCTTCCATATTGTAACCAGACCAAACTTACCAGAAGGTAAATCAGATCTTACTATTCCTCTGTTTATAAATCTCAGTTGCTCCCCAGGTTCTCTGGGATGAGAAAAGAGCTGTATGTAGGACCCTTCATTTGCTGTCTTCCGCTCACTTTCCTGGCCTTATCTCCAGCCACACTGAGGTTCATGGGAATCCCCAAACACACCACGTACTTTCCTTTGCACGGAGTTCTCATTCCTCTTTCCTGTGCCAGGCTAGAACTAATTTTTACGAAGTTTATAAGCCAAGCACCCATCTTAATGCTACAGGAACAATCGCAACCTACCTCCGTTGAAATACTTTCTACACTCTAGGACAATTGTCTATAGCCCTTGGATATAAAGGGACAACGCCAGGCTCATGTTAACTGCTGAATCCCTGATATTCTTTACTCTGGGAATTTGCAACAGAAATATGTTCAATAAATGTGTGCTGAACTGCAGGTCATTTCTCCGCAGGAGAAAGAAAAATTTTAAGGTCTATCAACGTTGAACCTGGATTCAAAAAGCCGCCAAACCCAGCACGTGCAGCGCCAGCTCTGACCCTAGGTGGCGCACGTGCGGCCGCCGCGGGGACGCCAGCCTCTCGCGGGGGCGGGGTCTCGCGGGGGCGGGGTCTCTCGCGGCGGGGGGAGCTTGAGTCCTCCGAGCCGGTTCCGCACCATCTAGCGGCGCCGCGTCCTTAGGGGCGGGCTCAGGGGGCATCACCCTCGAGGGGCGGAACCCGCGGGGGCGGAGGCGTCGATCCGGAAGTACCTGGTAAGACCCTCCAGTCAGGTCAGCTGTGCTAGGACCGCTCGGCCATTAGCAATGCAGCTGTAGATGATCGTCATAGCGGGCGGGTAGTGACTGAAAGGCTCCTCTGGACCTAAACGTTCGGCTCGGGGCGGTGAGAGGGGCGGGGCTTCGGGAGTGGGCGGTGCGTGCGCAGGCGCGAAGAGGGACTGATTGGCAGGGAGAGAGGCGGGGCCGTCTCGAGCCCGAGTGGCGCGTTTGACCGGACACGGACCGGATCTCTGGAGAAACCAGCTTTAGGTGGTAGCCTTTCTCCTTAAAATCATTTGTCGGCCGGGCGCGGTGGCTCACGCCTGAAATCCCAGCACTTTGGGAGGCCGAGACGGGCGGATCACAAGGTCAGCAGATCGAGACCATCCTGGCTAACACGGTGAAACCCTGTCTCTACTAAAAATACAAAAAATTAGCCGGGCGTGGTAGCGGGCACCTGTAGTCCCAGCTACTCGGGAGGCTGAGGCAGGAGAATGGCATGAACCTGGGAGGCGGAGCTTGCAGTGAGCCGAGATCGCACCACTGCATTCCAGCCTGGGCGACAGAGCGAGACTCCGTCTCAAAAAAAACAAAAAAAAAAAATCATTTGTCGAGCGCCAGTGTACTTTATAGTGTTTACCTCCTTATGATTCATTCACAATCTAGAGCATGTGAAATATAGACCTTGATTTTAAATAAAGTTCATTCATTAATCCAAGCATTTATTGAACTCCGGCTGTGCGCTAACTGCCTTAGATTCCTGGGTATGCAAATAGGTCGGCTCCGATATTGAAGTTGAGTTCATATTCTAGTAGTGGTTACAGAGGCACATGAGGACAAACGCCAGTCTCAAGTGATACGTGTGTGCTATCAGGGAAAGATGAACAAAGCTGCAGAAGCTGGGTGGAGAGCTAGCAAAGCTTTCAAAGTCCCTGACTTAGAGGGTGGATTGGCATTCTCTGAGTGGGGAGGAAAGAAAGACAGGAGAGTCTAGGCAGAGGGAATAGCTTCTGTAAAGGCTTGAAAGAAGGCAGGTGGGTTTGGGGAATGAGTGTGGCAGAGAAAAGGTGTATAAGAGAATGGGTAGGAGGGTAGAGTGGAAGGAGTGGTAGCATGACTTTTGTTGTCTTAGACCTTGGGTGCCTTGACAAGAATTTTTTAAAAGTGTGACCTTATATATTTTCATCACCAAGGTATTATGATAGAGTGGAAAAAGAGTTTGCCTTTGAAGTCAGACAAACTTAGATTCATATTTGGGCATTGCCCATGTACTCTATGCGTTTATGTAACTTAATCTTTCTGAGAGTCCGTTTCCTAGTTCATAAAATGGGGGTAATTGTCAAGTTTAAATGAAGTAATTATGCAAAAATATTAGCATACAGTAGTTACGCAATTGCAATAGTTTGTGACAAGTACGCATTACTTTCTTGCTCCCAATGGCGTAACCTTTTTTTTTTTTTTTTTGTGGAGACAGGGTCTCACTCTGTGGCTCAGGCTACAGTGCAGTGGCATGATCACGGCTCACTGCAAGCTCCACCTCCTGGGTTCAAGCGATCCTGCCACTTCAGCGTCCTGAGTAGCTGGGACCACAGGTGTGTGCCACCACACCTGACTAATTTTTGTACTTTTAGTAGAGATGGGGTTTCACCATGTTGGCCAGATTGGTCTTGAACTCTCCACCTCAAGTGATCTACTCTCCTTGGCCTCCCAAAGTGCTGGGATTACAGGTGTGTCACTGCACCTGAACCCAATGGTGTAACCTTAAAGAATGATAATCAATATCCTTCTGAGTGCCTGGCAGGCAGTGAAGGCAGGTAGTCAATTCCGTTTCCTTTAACACAGTGTAATCAAATTGGATTTGACAAGGAAGGAGCAAAACTGCTCTGCACTATAGCTCCTGAGAAAAATGCCTTGTTGAATCATGTATCCTATATATGGAATTCTCCAATCAGTGTGTCTTATCAGCTTGGTAAGTGTGTCTGTGTTACAGGCAGGGTAACTGATTAAAAGCCCTGGTCTCATTACTTATACCCGGGGAGAGGAAATTTGTTAACTCTGGAGTAATGCTTTTGCTTACCCCAGAGTCTTGCTTACAGTAAAAACAAGCCGAGTAAACCTCACCACAAATCTTTTTTGAGCCCCTTCTCCCTGGTGAGCTTTCAGCACAGCAGTCATTTTAAGCCTTTAATCCTCCCCTCCAATTGCATACTGTCTCTTGTGCTTTCTTTTCTTCCTGTATGTTTCCTGTATGCTGTATTCTACCTGGTAGCCAAGGCTTACTCTAGTCAATGCCAGGTTTCCTCACTTAACTCAGGATTTCTCCCTTTCCTTCTTTCCTCAGGGGGTGGCATCTCTGAGGGTGGGAAACTTGGTGGAGGGGAAGGTCTTCCGATGAGTGACCTTCGTCCCTCTAAGGTGGCATCTGTGGCTAATGTTTTTTTTCTGTCTGTCTCTGATCACCAGTCACACACTCCACTTGGAATCTCAAGGTCCCTTTAGGTGCTCTGGTTCTCTTTTAGCCACTTTTATGGTCCTCTTGGGGGTGAAGAAAAATTCTCACTGCTCCCACATGTCATTCTGAGGCTGCAGGAGGCTCCAGAGGTTGTGTCACAACATGCCCTCCTGTCGCGCTCTCCTGTGGTGCTGTGTCACTGCTGTCATGTGGGGAGCGGCTTTTAGATCTTACCTCATTTGGAAAGCAAGCCCTGGGATCCCCAATTTACCGGGAGTCTTCTCATCACCACACTCCATCACCCCTCCCTTCCTAGAGAGGACTCTACCTAGTTGGAGTGCTTCATTCTCATTCTGTCCTTCTTTAACAGTGGACATTCCAGCAAGTCTAGGTAGGGAATCTCTGACCACCCTAGGCATCCTCCCAATTTATGCCATGAACATTGGTTGTCTGAAACATTTTTTCCCCATATACTCTGTTTTCAGAGAGTTCCCAAAATCATTTTGAAACTTTTTAGAATGAGAAGTTTTTCTGTCTTACCCTCTTCTTCCTCCATCTCTCCTTCCTCCTCCTCCATTTTCTTCGTTCTCCATTTTTGTGCCAAAGAGAATAACTGAGAATGAAAACCACGGCACGTGATATAAAATATCACAGACATTTCTACCTTTCCCTTGATAGTTTGATAAAATCTTGAGGATGCACCAGAAAGAGTGGTGAGAAGCTAGGATCCTGGGAAGGTGAAATGGGACATTTCACCGTTGTTAATTTCTTTCACAACATGCTTTTAGACTCATCACTACTTTGGTGAATACTACTATCATTGCTTATTTATTTATTTATTTATTTATTTATTTATTTATTTATGAGCAGAGTCTTACTCTGTTGCCCAGGCTGGAGTGCAGTATCATGATCTTGGCTCACTGCAACCTCTGCCTCCTGGGTTAAAGTGATTCTCCTGCATCAGCCTCCTGAGTAGCTGGGATTACAAGTGTGTACCACCACACCTGGCTAATTTTGTATTTTTAGTAGAGACAGGATTTCACCATGTTGGTCAGGCTGGTCTCGAACCCCTGACCTTAAGTGATCCGACCCCCTCAGCCTCTGAAAGTGCTGGGATTACCTGCAGGAACCACTGTGCCTGGATTATCATTGGTTTTTAGAGGTTAGCTTCCCAGAAGGAAGAGCCACTAATTTTTTAGTCATCTGACTTCTTAGGTCACTAGAGAGTTTGTAAGTATTTTGTCAGTTGGAGACTTTCAAGCACTCACTAATTCAAGATGTGTCTTATTAAGTATTGAAGTTCTCTCATAAAGGACTGTTTTTTTTAACTTATTGTTCTTAAAAATGGAACATTTTTATAATTTTTTTTCTTTAAGTACATGATCACTGTAAAAATTCAGGCCAGGCACAGTGGCTGAAGCCTGTAATCCGAGCACTTTGGGAGGCCCAGGTGGGAGAACCACCTTAGCCCAGGAGTTCAAGACCAGCCTGGGCAACGTGGTGAAACCCCATCGCTACAAAAAATACAAAAATTAGCTGGACATGGTGGTACACACCTGTGGTCCCAGCTACTTGGGAGGCTGAATTGGGAGAATTGTTTGAGTCTGAGAAGTCAAGGCTGCAGTGAGTCCTGATCGCACCACTGCACTCCAGTGTAGGCAATAGAGTGAGACCCTGTCTCGGGGGAAAAAAAAAAAAAAAATTAAACAATACTAGAGTAAAAGCCTGTCTATTTTTACCATCCAATAAAAGAACCACTGGAATAATCTAATTTACATTTGTCTTTGCATTTTTGTGCATTTTATATACATTTTTCTGAAATTTTTTGAGACGGAGTCTCGCTCTGTCGCCCGGGCTGGAGTGTAGTGGCCGGATCTCAGCTCACTGCAAGCTCCACCTCCCGGGTTCACGCCATTCTCCTGCCTCAGCCTCCCGAGGAGTAACTGGGACTACAGGCTCTGCCACCTGGCTAGTTTTTGTATTTTTAGTAGAGACGGGTTTCACTCATGTTAGGCCAGGATGGTCTCGACCTCCTGACCTCATGATCCGCCCATCTCGCCTCCCAAAGTGCTGGGATTGCGGCTTGAGCCACTGCTACTCGGCCTGAAATCTTTCTTTTGAGACTGAGTCTTACTCTGTTTTCCAGGCTAGAGTGCAGTGGTGGGATCATAGCTGACTGCAGCCTCCAACTTTGGTCTTCCTTTGGGAGGCCAAAGTGATCTTCCTGCCTTCACCTTCTGAGTAGCTGGGAGTACAGACATGGGCTGCCATGCTCTGCTAATTTTGTTCTTTTTGGCTGGAGTGCAGTAGCGCAACCTCGGCTCACTGCAGCCTTGACTTCTCAGAATCAAGCTATCCTGCTACCTCAGTCTCCTGAGCAGCTGAGAATACAGGCACATGCCACCATGCCTGGCTAATTTTTGTATTTTTTTGTAGAGACTAGGTTTCATCATGTGGCCCAGGCTGGTCTTGAACTCCTGGACTCAAAAGATCCGTCGGCCTTGGCCTCCCAAAGTGCTGGGATTACAGGCGTGAGTCACCATGCCCAGCTTGTTCTTTCTTTTCTTTCTCTCTCTTTTTCTTTCCTTCTTTCCTTCTTTTCCTTCCTTTCCTTCCTTTCCTTCCTTTCCTCCTTTCTTTCTTTCTTCTTTCTCTTCCCTCCCTCTTGTTGCCCAGGCTGGAGTGCAGTGGTGCAGTCTCTGCACACTGCAACCTCCACCTCCTGGGTTCAAACGATTCTCCTGCCTCAGCCACCGAAGCAGCTGGGATTACAGGTGTGTGCCACCATGCCTGGCTAATTTTTGTATTTTTGGTGAGACAGGGTTTCACCATGTTTGCCAGGCTGGTCTCCAACTCCTGATCTCAGGTGATCTGCCTGCCTTGGCCTCCCAAAGTGTTAGGATTACAGGCGTCAGCCACCGTGCCTGGCCTGTTTTTTAAATTAACAGTGTTTTCTTTGACTATGATATATATTTCAGGTGTTTCTTCTGAGGTTTATCATTTGATTTTTTTTTTCTTTTTGGTGTCTTTTTTTTTTTTTTAGACATTTTTGTTGGACTTTAGTGTCATGGTAGGCAAGGCCTCTTTTTCTATCCCCATCCCTAAATGTAAATATTTTATTTTTTTCTGTTACTTTTATATGTTTGTTTTAATGTTTAAATCTTTAATCCACCTGGAATTTGTTTTTGTGCCCTTTGTGAGGTAGGAATTTGCATCTTCCCAAATGGACAGCCAACTATTTTTGTTTTAAATTACACTTTAAGTTCTGGGGTACATGTGCAGAATGTGCAGTTTTGTAACACAGGTATACACGTGCCGTGGTGGTTTGCTGCACCCATCAACCCATCACCTACATTAGGTATTTCTCCTAATGTTATCCCTCCCCTAGCCACCCACACCCCAACAGGCCCTGGTGTGTGATGTTCCCCTTCCTGTGTCCATGTGTTCTCATTGTTCAACTCCCACTTATGAGTGAGAACATGTGGTGTTTGGTTTTCTGTTCTTGTGTTAGTTTGCTGAGAATGATGGTTTCCAGCTTCATCTACATTCTTGTAAAGGACATGAACTGATCCTTTTTTATGGCTGCATAGTATTCCATGGTATATATGTGCCACATTTTCTTTATCCAGTCTATTATTGATGGACATTTGGGTTGGTTCCAAGTCTTTGCTATTGTGAATAGTGCTGCAATAAACATACGTCTGCATGTGTCTTTATAGTAGAATTATTTATAATCCTTTGTGTATATACCCAGTAATGGGATTGCTAGGTCAAATAGTATTTCTAGTTCTAGATCCTTGAGGAATCGCCACACTGTCTTCCGCAATGGTTGAACTAATTTACACTCCCACCAACAGTGTAAAAGCATTCTTATTTTTCCACAACCTCTCCATCTGTTGTTTCCTGACTTTTTAATGATCACCATTCTAACTGGCGTGAGATGGTATCTCATTGGGGTTTTGATTTGCATTTCTCTGTTGACCGTGATGATGAACATTTTTTATATGTCTGTTGGCTGCATAAATGTCTTCTTTTGAGAAGTGTCGGTTCATATCCTTTGCCCACTTTTTGATGGGGTTGTTTGTTTTTTTCTTGTAAATTTGTTTAAGTTCTTTGTAGATTCTGGATATTAGCCCTTGGTCAGTTGGATAGATTGCAAAAATTTTCTCCCATTCTGTAGGTTTTCTTTTCACTCTGATGGTAGTTTCTTTTGCTGTGCAGAAGCTCTTTAGTTTAATTAGATCCCATTTGTCAGTTTTGGCTTTTGTTGCCATTGCTTTTGATGTTTTTAGACAGGAAGTTTTTGCCCGTGCCACCTTAGAGGGACGAAGCTGAGTTCAAGTCCTGAATAACCTTGTTAATTTTGTCTCGTTGATCTGTCTGATATTGACAGTGGGATGTTAATGTCTCCCACTATTATTGTGTGGGAGTCTAAGTCTCTTTGTAGGTGTCTAAGAACTTGCTTTATGAATCTGCGTGCTCCTGTATTGGGTGTATATATATTGAGGATAGTTAGCTATTCTTGCTGCATTGATTCCTTTACCATTATGTAGTGGCCTTCTTTGTCTCTTTTGATCTTTGTTGGTTTAAAGTCTGTTTTATCAGAGATTAGGATTGCAACTCCTGCTTTTTTTTTTGCTTTCCATTTGCTTGGTAAATATGCCTCCATCCCTTTATTTTGAGCCTATATGTGTCTTTGCATGTGAGCTGGGTCTCCTGAATACAGCACACTGATGGGTCTTGACTGTTTATCCAATTTGCCAGTCTGTGTCTTTTAATTGGGGCATTTAGCCTGTTTACATTTAAGGTTAATATTGTTATATGTGAATTTGATCCTGTCATTATGATGCTAGCTGGTTGTTTTGCCCATTAATTGATGCAGTGTCAATGTTCTTTACAATTTGATATGTTTTTGCAGTGGCTGGTATCGGTTGTTCCTTTCCGTGTTTAGTGCTTCCTTTAGGAGCTCTTGTAAAGCAGGCCTGGAGGTGACAAAATCTCTCAGCATTTGCTTGTTCAGGCGATTTTATTTCTACTTCGCTTATGTTTTTTTGACGGTGATCTCGCTCTGTCACCCAGGTTGATTGCAGTGGCCGGATCTCGCTCACTGCAAGCCCGCCCCCGGTTCACGCATTCTCCGCCTCAGCCTCCCGAGAAGCGCTGACTACAGGCGCTCACCACTCGGGCCTCGCCAAGCAGTTTTTGTATTTATAGAGACGGGTTTCACTGCGAAGTTAGCTAGGATAGTCTCGATCTTCCTGACTCGTGGATCCGCCTCACTTCGCCTCCCAAAGTGCTGGGATTACAGGTTTGAGCCATCACGGCCTGGCCTCTTACTTTATGAAGCTTAGCTCTGGCTGAATATGAAATTCTGGTTGAAAAATTCTTTCTTTAAGAATGTTGAATATTGGCCCCTACTCTCTTCTGGCCTGTAGAGTTTCTCCACAGAGATCTGATGGGCTTCCCTGTGTAGATAACTCTACCTTTCTCTCTGGCTGCCCTAACATTTTTTTTTTCTTCATTTCTTTTTTTTTTTTTTTTTTTGAGACGGAGTCTCATTTCTGTCACCCAGGCTGAGTGCAGTGGCCTGGATCTCAGCTCACTGCAAGCTCCGGCCCCGGTTCACTTATATTCTCCTGTCCTTCAGCCTCCCGGCAGCTGGGACTACAGGCTCTCGCCGGCCACCCCCTTCGGCTAAGTTTCTTTTTTTGTATTTTTTAGTAGAGACGGGGTTTCACCCTGCAGCTACAGATGGTCTCGATCTCCTGACCTCGTGATCCGCCTGCCTCGCCTCCCAAAGTGCTGGGATTACAGGCTTGAGCCACCGCGCCCGGCCTTTTTCCTTCATTTCAACCTTGGTGAATCTGATGATTAGGTGTCTTGGGGTTGCTCTTCTTGGGGAATATCTTTGTGGTGTTCTCTGTATTTCCTGAATTTGAATGTTGGTCTGTCTTGCTAGGTTGGGGAGGTTCTCCTGGATAATATCCTGAAGAGTGTTTTCCAGCTTGGTTCCATTCTCCTCGTCACTTTCAGGTACACCAATCAAATGTAGATTTGATCTTTTTCACATAGTCCCATATTTCTTGGAGGCTGTGTTCGTTCCTTTTTATTCTTTTTTCTCTAATCTTGTCTTCTCTCTTTATTTCATTAAGTTGATCTTCAGTCTCTGATATCCTTTCTTCCATTTGGTTGATTCAGCTATTGAAACTTATGTATGCTTCATGAAGTTCTTGTGCTGTGTTTTTTAGCTCCTTCAGGTCATTTGTGTTCTTCTCTACACTGATTATTCTAGTTAGCCATTCATCTAACCTTTATTCAAGGTTCTTAGCATCCTTGCATTGGGTTAGAACATTCTCCTTTAGCTCAGAGGAGTTTGTTATTACCCGCCTTCTAAAGCCTACTTCTGTCAAACTCATTCTCCATCCAGTTTTGTTCCCTTGCTGGCAAGGAGATGTGATCCTTTGGAGGAGAGGAGGCATTCTGGTTTTTGGAATTTTCAGCCTTTTTGCATTGGCTTCTCCGCATCTTTGTGGATTTGTCTACCTTTGATCTTTGATGTTGGTGACCTTTGGGTGGGGTCTTTGAGTGGACCTGGTATTTCTATTTGTTAGTTTTCCTTCTGACAGCGCCCCCTGCTGCCCATCTGCTGGACTTTGCTGGAGGTCCACTCCCAACCCTGTTTGCCTGGGTATCAACAGCGAAGGCTGCAGAGCAGCAAAGATTGCTGCATGATCTTTCCTCTGGAAGCTTTGTTCCAGAGGGGCACCTGTCAGATGCCAGCCAGAGCTCTCCTGTATGAGGTGTCTATTGGTCCCTACTGGGAGATGTCTCCCAGTCAGGATACACGGGGGTCAGGGACCCACTTGAGGAGGCAGTCTGACCCTTAGCAGAGCTGGAACGCTGTGCTGGGAGGTCCGCTGCTCTCTTCAGAGCCATCAGACAGGGATGTTTAAGTCTGCTGAAGCTTTGCTCACAGCTGCCCCTTTCCCCAGGTGCTCTGTCCCAGGGAGATAGGGGTTTTATCTGTAAGTCCCTGACTGGGGCTGCTGCCCTTTTTTCAGAGATGCCCTGCCCAGAGAAGGGAAATCTGGCAGTCTGGCCACAGCAGCCTTGCTGAGCTGCCGTGGTCTCTACCCAGTTTGAACTTTCCAGTAGCTTTGTTTACACTGTGAGCGTAAAACTGCCTACTCAGGCCTCAGCCATGGCAGGTACTCCTCCCCTCACCAAGCTGGAGCATCCCAGGTTGATCACGGACTGCTGCGGTGTTAGCAGTGAGACTTTCAAGCCACTGGATCTTAGTTTGCTGGGCTCCGTGGAGGTGGGGCCCGCCGAGCCAGACCACTTGGCTCCCTGGCTTCAGCACCCCTTTCCAGTGCAGTGAACGATTCTGTCTTGCTGGCGTTCCAGGTGACACTGGGGTATGGAAAAAAAGAATTCCTGTAGCTAGTTCGGTGTTTGCCCAAATGGCCACCCAGTTTTATACTTGAAACCCAGGGCCCTCGTGGGGTAGGTGCCAGAGGGAATCTCCTGGTTTGTGGGTTGTGAAAACTGTGGGACAAGCACAGTATCTGTGCCGGAGTTCCTCAGGCTCAGTCTCTCACGGCTTCCGTTAGGTGGGGGAGAAAATTCCCTGAACCCTTGCACTTCCTGGGTGAAGTGATGCCCTGCCCTGCTTCGGCTTGCCCTCTGTGGGCTGCACCCACTGTCCAACCAGTCCCAGTGAGATGAACCAGGTCCCTCAGTTGGAGACGCAGAAATCACCCGCCTTCTGTGTCGATCTCGCTGGGAGCTGCAGACCAGAGCTGTTCCTATTTGGCTATCCTGCCACAGAATCCTATATTTTATATAAGATTTTATATACATTTTTATAAATAAAATATTTTATAACACAAGAATATTCCTTCCCTACTCATTTTTTCTTTTTTTTTTTGAGGGATGGGATCTCACTCGGTCGCCCAGGCTGGAGTGAGTGGGGTTATCCTCACTCACTGCAGCCTCGAACTCCTGGCTCCATCCTTCCATCTCAGCCTCCTGAGTAGCTGAAATTATAGGCATGAACCACTGCACCTGGCTTCCACAGTAATTTGAAATGCCACTTTTACTATAGGTTAAAGTCCCATATATATATATACACACACATATGGGACTTTATATATTTTGTGTATTGTTCAATATATATATATTGTTCATTGGACTTTAGGGTTGATTTATGCTGATTTCTGTGCTAATATCACAATGATTCAGTAATTGTAGCTTAAATGACTTTATATTTAACAATTTGGAGAGAATTAATACATTTACAATATTCAGTCATTGAGTCTCCCCATCTAGAAACATGAGTTGTCTTTCTGTTTATTCTACTGACTTCCTATGAACTTTTTCATAAAGGCTTGACAAATTTTTGTTACGTTTATTCTGGGATATTTTGGCTGTTCTTGTTAATGGAATTTGTTCTCCATAATGTTTTCAAACTGGCTAATTTTGGCATGTAGAAAATCTATTAGCTATATTTAATTATTTGCATATAGTCCCTGCTCCATTATATTTTAATTTCCTTAAGGCCAGGGGCTTCCCACAGAGCACAAAGAGCTTTGCTCAGCATGAACATGACATAGGATACTATTGCTGACTATCATATTAGACTTTTCCGCTATGCTTAGCAACCAGTGGAGGAAACCTCAGGTAACAACATTTGTGGAAACTGGATAATGATTCAAGGTAGCGTAGTAAGAAGACACTGAAGGGACTTTGGCATCAGGCAGACCTGGATTTGAATCCTTGCTTTGTGTCTCTGAATTACAGTTTGTTCCTTAGACTCATCTCTGTGCCTAATTCATAAAATGAGCTAAGGCATATAAAGCATAAAGCGTATAGTGACTGGCCCCTAGTAGGTGTCCATAATGGGGGTAGCCGTAACAGATGGCAGTTATGATCATGATAGTTTCATATTGTCCTGTAACCAAATCTATCCATTAAGATGCACATTCATTTTTTTTTTAATTTCTTCCTTTTTTTTGGCGAAGGGGGGGCTGTAAATCTCACTCTATCACCCGGGCTGAAGTGCAGTGGCATGATCTTGGCTCACTGCAACTTCTCCTCTTGGGCTCAAGTGATCCTCTCACCTCAGTCTCTCTCCCAAGTAGCTGGGATTACAGGTATGCGCCATCACACCAGGATAATTTTTTGTATTTTTAGTAGAGATGGGGTTTTGCCATGTTGGCCAGGCTTGTCTCAAACTCCTGACCTCAAGTAATGTGCCTGCCTTGGCCTCCCAAATTGCTGGGATTACAGGCGTGCACCACCATGCCTGGCTAATTTTTGAATTCTTTTTCTAGAGATAGGATTTCATCATGGTGCCTAGGCTGGCCTCGAACTCCTGGGCTCAAGCAGTCCTCCTGCCTCAGCCTCCCAGAGTGCTGGGATTACAAGCATGAACCATGGCGCCCGACCCACACGTGGGTCTATATTTACAAAACTTTATAGAAGGCATATTAATGTAAATAATAAAAAAATCTATAAAGAGAGTTATTTAAAGTGTTGGGTGTGTGTGTGGGGAAGGGCGCGTGTGAGATGGGCTGGTCAGGAACACTACAAACCTGTGATTACAGAGTGGATGTGTCCAATATTTCCTTTGATCTTCAGAAATACCATATATCCCAGATCCGAAAACAGTCATTTGCTACCTGAACCTTCTGCACCAGCTACCAATTGTGAAACAATATAATGGACTTCTGTTCTTTGCCAAACTCATGGTGAAAACATTCACATAAAGCCATTAGTTCTCTCTGTCTGTTTCTTTCGATGAGGTCTCTGTCACCCAGGCTGAAGTGTAGTGGTGTGATCTCAGCTCACTGCAACCTCTGCCTCCCTGGTTCAAGCGATTCTCCTGCCTCAGCCTCCTGAGTAGCTGGGACTACAGGCATGCGCCACCATGCCCAGCTAATTTTTGGGGTATTACTATTATTATTATTTTTGTAGAGATGGGGTTTCACCATGTTGCCCAGACTGGTCTCAAACTCCTCAGCTCAAGCTATCCTCCCGTCTCAGCCTCCAGTGCTGGGATTATAGGTGTGAGCCACTGCGCCGAGCCCAAGATGGATGTTTAAGGAAGTACAGCCTGGACTATGTGAGGTGCCTCTTTATACATTTAGAGGACATGTTTGAGTCATCATTTAAGGTGTATGTTACAGAAATTTTCTAAAATTCTTGCTTTTGAAAAATGTGTTATATGTCAGTCTCCCCTCGCTAGCTTGTACATTTCCAGAAAGTGGGGACCATATATTACCAAATCTTTTTAATCCTCAGTACCACACAGTTGTGGAAACAAATTAAGTGGCTGCATTTCATAGTATGAAATACAATAATTTATTTAATCATTCCCCTCCTATCGCCACTTTTAAAAAATAATACAAAAGAGGTTGAATTCTCATTTTTTGCTAAGAAGTATAGCCGTATTTAAGACAGCACGTACAAGTGGCAAACACCACTGAAGGCCACCCAAATGTGGGCATTGTACTATCCTGTAGTTGGTACTTAATGTAGTTGGCACATGAGAGCCAGCAGAGGGAGCACAGAGCACAACTTTGAGGGAGAAAGCAGCCTACAGTTGTGCTAGGGAAGAATTGAAAAGGCCACTCAGGGCTTTTACAGGGGAAGGAAATGAGAGCTGGGAAGAAGGTCATTTCTCATCTTCATTCTTTTATGCCTTGCTCTCTTTTGTATCTCATTCAGGCTCAGACAGGCCTGTCCTTATCTTTTGTCCCCTGCACTGCAGCTTTCCACGGCACATCCCTGTCCTTTAGTTAATTCACAAGAAGACCCATAAGTGCCATCATGGTTTCCATGCCGGTTTCTCTTTGGGCCAGCTCAGTTACTTAGCTTAGATGCAGCGGGTGAGTATTGGTGAAATTCTCAGAAAAACACTGAGGAACCGAGGAGCCTTGATTACACATCTGTACTGAATAAAGCCATGTGGGGACCTGAAGGATGGGAGAGAGGACTGAGCTTAGCTTATCTCTGCACTAGGATTTAAAGAGGCAAACGAAGGCTGGCCAGGGGAGTGTTGTAGGGAGTGGGGTTTCTGGAGAGAGGAAGGAATACCACTTCCTGTTATACTGTCTCACATAAGCAGATCTATGGCAAGCACAGAACCACATGTGACATATCCCCAGCCACAAAGAAGCCAATGTAGGCTGGAGTTTCTCAACTTTTCCTGTGCAATATTAGAGTGTTAATAGGTATTGTGTAAGAATAAGATTTGTAATAAATATGTGTGTGGATTAAAAAAATTAAACAGTTTTCTCTACTGTGGGAGTTCTTAGATCCTTTATTGGGCACATTAATATAGTTTGTGAATTTCTGATAGAAGGGGCTATGCTATGTGGGCCTTCCCAACTTATGTGGACTGAATTTACTTTATTTTAGAGACAAGGTCTCACTGTCTTGCCCACACTTGAACTCCAGTGCTCAAGCAATTCTCCCACCTTAGTTTTTTGAGTAGTTTGGACTGTAGGTGCATCCCATCATGTCTGGCTTAATTTTTATGAGATAAGTATTCTATGAATTACATTTTGGAAAGTGTTGAAACAGATTTGCCTGATGTTTAGGAAATTAGGTAATTAAACCGTGAAATACAGCCATAACACTTTCAAAAGGGCACTGTTTTCTAAGGTCTCCTGTGGTTTTTCATTCCCCGGAAGGTGTGGAAGGGTAGGGTGGTGAAGGGAGGCATATCAGAATCCTGAGTGGGGCTTTTTGAAATCTCTCCCCCTCAGTTACTTCAATAACATTCTTACTATCTCTTCCCTATATTTGAGGACCTTTTGAATAGTGAGCCACTGCTATTATTGGAAATGATTGCATCTCTCAGGTGTGTTGGAGGAGAGAAAGCAGGTACAAACCATTGTTCTGCAAGTTGAGTCAAAAATTCTCTACATGGCTGGGCATGGTGGCTCATGCCTATAATCCCAGCACTTCGGGAGGCTGAGTTGGGAGGATCGCTTGAGCCCAGGAGTTCAAGATCAGCCTGGGCAACATAATGAGATCCCATCTCAAAAAACAAAACAAAACAAAACAACAAACCCAAATTCTCTATATGTCGTTTAAGGTTTTCTATTGTATTCTCCAACTCCAGTGTCTTCCTTACTTTAACCTTCTTCTCCTCCCCACATTAACCACTACCATAGCCAATTTAGTTTACTCACTTACGTGAGATTATATTATGCCAGTTACAGACTGGAAGCTTCTGGTTATGCAATCTTTCCCATGTTCTCCTAATTCTTTTTCCATCTTTCAACATCTAGCTTAAGTCTTACTTCCTTCTGAGGTCTCTGGTAATTTACTAGCCTACATTACCTAATTTTTACATTATTGGTTTCTTTCATTAATTGCATACAGCTGATTCTTTGTTATCAAATTTATTTGGTTTCAAAAGTTTATAAAGTTGATTGAAATGTAGAGCACATTTCTCTGCAGCAATATTGTAGCTAAATCAAGGCACATTCGCAATAAAAATAGTAGAAAGCAATCTCTAGCAATTAAACAAATCAGAACTCTAGTAATTAAACAAAACAGGGAATCAATAAGACTGAATTAGCTCATTCTCATTTATCTTGGGGTGCTGGTTTTTAAGGAAGAGTAGGTTTAATTAAAAGAGGATGAAGAGGTATTGGAAATTCATGGATATTCTGAATGGGCCTTATGGGGCAATTTCACAGAAGACATGGGCTCTTTGTTATGTCTTCATTATTTTGCAACCTATAGCCCTCCATTTCCATGATGCCAATATCTAGCTACTAGTGCTTTTGTACTTAGCCACAATTTGGATTATTTTTGGCTTAAAAAAGATTGTGGGAGAATGTCAGCAAAAATAGCAGAGTAAGGGCCTCTCAAAAATTTCCCTTCCATGAAAGCAATGAAAAACCTGGTAAAATTATTCAGAATTAACATTTTCAGAACTCCAGAAATTAACTAACAGCTTGTAGCAAACCAGGATCATTTATTTAAGAAAACTGGCTGCATCTCAGTAAGAGCCGTGAAGTCTGTGGCATTTTTAACTAACCCTAGTCGCACCTTCCACTTTCCAGCTATGCAATAGCCTTAAAAAGTAGCAATCCATATTTTTGGGGGCAGCCACCAGAGTGGATCTATAACTCTTTCAAAGCCTTGTTCTCCAAGAATTGTCATCCACCTTGTCTGATGGTTCCCTAGAAGACTCCACCTATAAGGCTGACCCAGAACTCACTCAGTGT
This sequence comes from Papio anubis, assembly GCF_008728515.1. Classification (NCBI taxonomy): domain Eukaryota; kingdom Metazoa; phylum Chordata; class Mammalia; order Primates; family Cercopithecidae; genus Papio; species Papio anubis. Next base: position 126,175,872 of record NC_044978.1, on the reverse strand, counting down.
TAAGTCCCTTTCTGCCCTGGGGGGCATTGTAAAAAACAATTGTAGGCAAGTGTTTTAACTTTGCCTACAAAGTTGCCTGAGGTGATGGACAATAGTTGGGGCAAAACAGATTCATGAAAAGCTTAAAAGGACTAACTGGAGAATGAAATATGCATAGGGGCTTTGCAAAGCTTTAATATATTCCTGGTAATCTGGAAGGTCATTTACATGGAAGGGCTGTAAGCATGCTTAGAAAAGAACTGAGAAGGCTCTAAGCTAAGCTCTTACCTCTGGTTTATCTTGAGATTCTGTACAAGCAGGAAGTGAAGGCTAAGGTGGAGTTATAAAATACTCTAGTTTTAAAGGTATGCCCCAGTACCCACACAAAGTCACTCAGAAAACTCTGGGAGATGTATTGGTTCCAGATGTAAGGAAATCTCTGTTTAATCATTAATTTGTCAAAAGTTAACCAAGTAGAGACGGGAACATGGCAATGATTACAGACTTTACATAATTAGTTCAGAATAGTCACTGAAACAAACAACAAGAAATTCTGCAGATGATGAGGGAAGGATCTGATTGTAAGAGTTGTAACATTATATTATTATATTTTTTTATTTTATTTTATTTTATTTTATTTTATTTTTTTTTTTTGAGACGGAGTCTCGCGCTGTGTCACCCAGGCTGGAGTGCAGTGGCACGATCTCGGCTCACTGCAAGCTCCGCCTCCCAGGTTCAGGCCATTCTCCTGCCTCAGCCTCCAAGTAGCTGGGACTACAGGCGCCCGCCACCACGCCCGGCTAGTTTTTTTTTTTGTATTTTTAGTAGAGACGGGGTTTCACCGTGTTAGCCAGGATGGTCTCGATCTCCTTACCTCGTAATCTGCCCGTTTCGGCCTCCCAAAGTGCTGGGATTACAGGCTTGAGCCACCGCGCCCGGCCTCAAATGCTTTCTTTGCCTTGCTTCGGTGTGCACCTTATACAAGCTTTCCCCTTGGGCTCCAAACCACCCGCCGTCTGGCACTGCCTGATTCTTGAATCAAACTCCTAAAATTTTAAGTGCTTAGGTTTATCTTTTTTCTTTTTTTGAAATGGAATTTCGCTCTTTTCTCCCAGGCTGGAGTGCAATGGCGCGACCTTGGCTCACTGAAACCTTCGCCTCCTGGGTTTAAGCCATTCTCCTGCCTCAGCCTCCCAAGCAGCTGGGACTATAGGCGCCCGCCACCTCTCCCGGCTAGTTTTTTGTGTTTTTTAGTAGAGACGGGGTTTCACCGTGTTAGCCAGGATGGTCTCGATCTCCTTACCTCGTAATCTGCCCGTTTCGGCCTCCCAAAGTGCTGGGATTACAGGCTTGAGCCACCGCGCCCGGCCTATATTTTTTTATTTTTAATTTAATTTTTTTTTTTGAGATGGAGTCTCTGTTGCCCAGGCTGGAGTGCAATGACATGATCTTGGCTCACTGCAACCTCCATCTCCTGGATTCAAGTGATTCTCCTGCCTCATCCTCCTGAGTAGCTGGGATTACTGGCACCCGCCATTATGCCCAGCTAATTTTTGTATTTTTGTAGAGATGGGGTTTCACCATGTTGGCCAGGCTGGTCTTGAACTCCTGACCTCAGGTGATCTGCCCTACTTGGCCTCCCAAAGTGCTGGGATTACAGGCATGAGCCACTGTGCCTGGCCAACAGTATATTATTTTAAATGTCCAGTTTTCAACAAAAAATGAGTGTGATGAGTGTGCTTTATTAAGTTTTGAACTTACTTGGGGTCCATTACTCTTTCTTATTTCCTGTTTTTCCCTTTTGGTATGGGAATGTCTGTCCTATGCCTGTCCTATCATTGTATTTTGGAAGCGCATAACTTTTTTAGTTTTACAGGTTCATAGCTGGAGAGGAATTTTGCATCAGGAAGACTTGTCACTTGTCTCACCCATATCTGCTTTAAATTTTTTTTTTTTTTTGAGACAGTCTCACTCTGTCACCCGGGCTGGAGTACAGTTGCATGATCACAGCTTACTGCAGCCTCGACTTCCTGGGCTCAATCGATCCTCCTGTCTCAGCCTCCTGAATAGCTGGGAGTACAGGCATGTGCCACCACACATGGCTAATTTTTGTAGTTTTTGTAGAGATGGGGTTTTGCCATGTTGCCCAGGCTGGTCTCAAACTCCTGTGCTCAAGGAATCCTCCTGCCTCAATCTCCCAAAGTGCTGAGATTACAGGCATAAGCCACTGCACCTGGCCTGATTTAAATATTTAAGTGAGACGTTGGACCTTAGACTTTAGAGTTGATGCTGAAATGAGTTATGATTTTGGGGACTGTTGAAATAGAATGAATGTATTTGGCATGTGAGAAGGACATGAATTTTGGGGGGCCTGGAGTAAAATGCTGTGGATTGAATATATGTATCCCCACAAAATTTCATATGTTGAAACCCTATTCCCCAATATTATGGTATTTGGAGATAAGCCTTTGGGAGGTGAGCAGGTCATGAGGTTGGTGCCCTCATGCTGAGATTAAAATGCTCTTTTTTTTTTTTTTTTGAGATGGAGTCTCGCTCTGTCGCCCAGGCTGGAGTACAGTGCATAATCTCGGCTCACTGCAAACTCTGCCTCCTGGGTTCACACCATTCTCCTGCCTCAGCCTCCTGAGTACCTGGGACTACAGGTGCCTGCCACCACGCCTGGCTAATTTTTTGTATTTTTTAGTAGAGATGGGGCTTTACCGTGTTAACCAGGATGGTCTCGATCTCCTGACCTCGTGATCCACCTGCCTCGGCCTCCCAAAGTGCTGGGATTACAGGCGTGAGCCACCGCGCCTGACCAAAATGCTTTTATAAGAAGAGACATAAGGGAATTTACTTCTTCCCCCTCTACTGTATTAGGATACAATGAGTAGACGGTGGTCTACAAACCAGGAAGAGCCCCTTTCCAGACACTGGATCTGCTGGTACTTTAATCTTGGACTTCCCAGTTCCCAGAACTGTAAGAAATACACGTTTGTTGTTTAAGCCACCTAGGCTATAGTATTTTTGTTATAGCAGCTGGAACTAAAAAAAGAGTCCTTTAGGTTGAATTGAAAGAACCCTATACAGTAACTCAAATCTATATGAAGAAATAACACCAGTAAAGTAATCATGTAGGTAAATATTAAAGGCATATAAATGTATTTGTTGTTTATTATTGATCTTTTTTTCTCATATCTGACTTAGAAGACAATTACATGGGGCAATAACTATCTGTATTGATGAGCACATAATAGTAATAGCATAGAGGAGTTGAACTATTTAGAGCATTTAAAAGTTAAACCACTGGGCCAGGTGCGGTGGCTTATGCCTGTAATTTCAGCACTTCGGTAGGCCAAGGTGGGTGGGTCATTTGAGGTCAGGAGTCTGAGACCTGCCTGGCCAACATGGTGAAACCCACCTCTACTAAAAATACAAAAAGTAGCCGAGTGTGGTGGTGGGCACCTGTAGTCCCAGCTACTTGGGAGGCTGAGGCAGGAGAATCACTTGAGCCCAGGAGGCAGAGGTTGTAGTGAGCCGAGACTGCACCACTGCACTCCAGCCTGGGTGACAGAGTTAGAGTCCATCTCAAAAAAAAAAAATTATATATATATGTATACCATTGAAATTAAGTTGGTATTAATCAGAACTAGATCATTATAAACTAAGATGTTAATGGCAACTCCCAGGGCAGCCAGTAAGAAAATAACTCAAAAATATATAATAAAAGAATTGACAAGGAATTAAAATGGTACATGAGAAAATATTTAACACAAAAGAAGGCAATATTAGGGGACTTGAGGAACAAAAAAGACAGGTAGAAAACAGCAAAATGGCTGACATATATCCTACCTTATCAGTAATTAAATTAAATATAAATGGTTTATGCTCTCTGTTTAAAAGCAGAGACTGGCAGAATGAATAAAAAAATGATCCAACTGTATGCCATCTACAAAAGACTCACTTTAGATTCCAAGACACAAGTAAATTGAAAGTAAAGGACAGAAAAAGATGTGCCATGCAAATAGTAACCAAAGAGATGGAGTAGCTATACCAATATGAGACAAATAGATTTTAAGACAAAAAAAGTCACTAGAGACAAACAAGACATTTTGTTGTGCTTAAAAGGTCAATCTGTCAGGAAGACAAATTTATAAACATATATGCACCTAACAACAGAGTCCCCCATTATGAGAAGTGAAAACTCAGAGTTGAATAAAAAAAATTAAAAATTAAAAAACAGTAGTTGGGACTCCACTTTCAGAAGGGGAGAGAACAACTAGGCAAAAAATGAACAAAAGAAATAGAAGACTTAACCCTATAAAGCAATGATGCCTAATAAATAACCATAGGACATTCCAACAGCAGAAGGCACAATACTTTCATGTACCGATAGAATATCCTATGAGGTAGACCATATATTAGGCCACAAAAGAAGCCTCAGTAAATTTAAAGGGATTGAAATTATTACAAAATGTGTTATCCAACCACAATTCAATGACATTTGAAATCAGTAGCAGAAGGAATTTCGGGAAATTCAACATATGTGAAAATTAAAAAACATACTCCTAAATAACTGAGAAGTCAAAGAAGAAATCACAAGAGAAATTCAGTCACACTTGGAAACGAATAAAAATGAAAACACAACATGCCAAAATATAGAATACAGCTAAAATAGTACTTAGAGGGAATTTATAGAAATATAAATTTGAAATTCAAATTCTATCAATTAAACAATCAATAACTCTTTAGATTTAGTAGAAAATCCTAAAGAATCCACTAAAAATCTGTTAGAACTAGCAAACTATTTCAGCAAGATTGCAGGATACAAGATCAACATACAAAGGTCAAAATACAAAGATTATAGTTTTAGACACTTGTAATGAGCAATCCAAAAATAAAATTAAAAAACAATTCCATTTATGATGTTATCAAAAATAATTAAAAGAATAGGAATAAATTTAACAAAAGAAGTACAAACCTTATAGTCTGAAAACTAGAAAATATATTTGAAAGGAATTAAAGAAGATCTAAATAGAAGAAATCCTATGTATATGGATTGGAAGACTGAACGTTGTTAAGATGACAGTACACCCCCAATTAATCTACAGATATGATACAATTCCTATTAGAATCCCAGTTGACTTCTTTATAGAAACTGTCAAGCTGATTCTAAAATATGTCGAGAGATATTAATAGCCAAAACAATCATGAAAAGGAAGAACAAACCTACTACAAAGCAATGGTTATCAAGACAGCATAGTACTGGCATAAGAATAGACATGTAGATCAATGGAGTAGAACCGAGAGTACAGACATCGGTCCTACATTTATGGTCCACTGAGTTTTGACAAGAGTGCCATGATTATCCATTGGGGAAAGAATAGTCCCTCCAACAAATGTTGCTGGGACACCCGGATAGTTACAAACAAAAGAATGAAGTTTACACTGTGTAAAAAACTAACTTAAAATAGATGAAAGACCTAAATGTAATAGTTACAACTATAAGACTCTTAGAAGAAAACACAGCTGACCTTGGATTTGGCAAAGCATTCTTAGACACGATACCAAAAGCATAAGTAACAAAAGGAAAGATAGATAAATTGGACTTAATCAAAATTAAAAACTTTTCTTCCTCAAAGGACACCAACTAGGAAGTGAAAGGCAACCCACAGAATGGGGGAAATATTTGCAAATCGTATATCTGATAAGGGACATGTACCTAGTATATATAAAGAACTCTTACAACTCAGTAATAAAAGACAAGTAACTCAATTAAGAAATCGGACCTAAATAGGCATCTCTCCAAAGAAGATCTACAAATGTCCAATAAACACATGAAAAGATGCTCAGCATTATTAGTTATCAGAGAAATGCAAACCAAAATCTTTTTGAGATATCACTTTAAACCCGGTAGGATGGCTTGAATCAAAAAGCCAGATAATAACAAGTATCTTTGAGGTTGTGGAGAAATCAGAACCTTTATATACTGCTGTTGGGAATGTAAAATGGTACAACTGCTGGCAGTTCCTCAGATGATTAAACATAGAGTTACCAGGTGACCCAGGAGCTCCACCCAAGAGAAATGAAAACACATATCCACATAAAAACTTGTACATAAAATTTTACATTATTTTTAGTTGACACATAATAATTGTACATATTTATGGGGTAGTGCGAGATTTCTTTTTTTTTTTTTTTTTTTTTTTTTTTTGAGACGGAGTCTTGCTCTGTCGCCCAGGCTGGAGTGCAGTGGCGCAATCTCGGCTCACTGCAAGCTCCGCCTCCCGGGTTCACGCCATTCTCCTGTCTCAGCCTCCCGAGTAGCTGGGACTACAGGTGCCCGCCACTGCGCCCGGCTAATTTTTTCTATTTTTAGTAGAGACGGGGTTTCACCATGGTCTCGATCTCCTGACCTTGTGATCCACCCGCCTCGGCCTCCCAAAGTGCTGGGATTACAGGCGTGAGCCACCGCGCCCGGCCTTTGTATTTCTTAACAAAAGTATATTGGCATTAATTTAAAGTGCTTTTCAGGATTCAAGAACTTCAACAGGAAGTCCACCAGCTACAAGAAAAGTTAGCAGTGATGGAAAGTGGGGTGAGCGATTATAGCAAGCAGGTAGGATTTTTATTTACTTGCATAGTAGAGATTGAGATAGGTATGCTGTGATTGTAAATAGAATTGGGTTATATTTGAAATTACTGATACTGAGTTTTTATATAGCTTTTATCTTTTTCATCAGGTTTGTTAATAGAGTTAATAGCTGGAATAGCTTAGGTGGCTTTACTTACTTAGTCTGTCTCTTCAAAAATTAGCCAAGTGTGGTGGCATGTGCCTATGGTCCAGGTACTTGGGAGGCTGAGGTCGGAGGATTGATGCATTGAAGAGCACTTATTTACTCCATTCCCTTCACTATTCATTGAGGTGAATAGTAGTTTTTGTTTGGTTTTTCTTTTAGCTGAATCATTTATCTCCCCAAATATAATTTTATAACCATATTACTGTTTTCATTGAAGTGTGTTATGTTTTACAATTGTACTTTTGTGATTTTTCTACTCTTTTTATAGATTTTGTCATATTGAACACCAGTCTCTTAGAAAGTTACTCTTGTGTTGCCATGTTTTTTTTTTTTGTTTGTTTTCTCTACAAGCACTAGTCCTCATACAACAGTTTTCTGAAGAATCAGGAGAATTAGTAGATGCAGAGTTGTATTATAACCATAGCAAGCTTTGTCTTTTCATAATTTCTATTGATGTCTTGGCTAAATTCTGATTTGGGTAATTACTGGCTTGTTTTCTTAATATGCGTCTTGAGGTTAAATTGGGTAACACGTTTTTCATTTTCTGCATTGACTGCATTTTTTTTTTTTTTTTTTTTTTTTTTTTT